>NW_021703774.1:117137506-117274813 GCF_005190385.1 Monodon monoceros
TTTTTCTCATTCTTGTTTTATATTACTTTTTATTCCCTTTTCTTTTTTTGGTAAGTTCAATATAATTATTTGAAATTTTTTTTCTAATTTTGCTTCTTGTAGCATCTGTTGTCCAGATTGTTATCTTTTTCTTGATACAGTTTTATTTTAACCTGTGAGAACATATTCCCAGAGATTCTCTGATATCTGAATGCTTATCCTTCTTTACAAAGGCTATATTCCAGTTATGTATACAGTGCTACTTATAATTCCAAGAACATGACACTGTGCCTTTGCTTATGTTTTTTCCTCCAACTGAAATGTATCCATTTTTGCCTGTTGAAACCCACTTGTTCTTCAATACCTTGATTACATTTGTTTTCTCCACGAAGCTTTTGTTCTCCTCAATAATTACAATTAATGCCTTCATCTTACACATCTCATAACACTCTACACGTACTTCTGTAAAATTTTTATTTATTTATTTAATTTTGGCTGCTTTGGGTCTCATTGCTGCACATGGGCCTTCTCTAGTTGTGGCGAGTGGAGGCTACTCTTCGTTCTGGTACACAGGCTTCTCATTACAGTGGTTTCTCTTGCTGCAGAGCATGGGCTCAGTAGTTGTGGCTTGTGGGCTGTAGAGCATAGGCTCTGGAGTTGTGGCATATGAGCTTAGTTGCTCCACAGCATGTGGGATCTTCCCAGACCAGGGCTCAAACCTGTGTCCCAGCATTGGCAGGCAGATTCTTAACCACTGCTCCACCAGGGAGCTCCTATATGTACTTTTTATTATGATTGTTTTTGGCAAACTTCCCCCTGCCAAAATATGAATTTATTGAAAATAATGACTGGGTTTTCTTTCTCTCTGTCTTCCCTAACATTTGGCAGTGTATCGTACCCACACAGAGTATTCTTAAGTGATCTTGAATCAATGTATAAATGAAAACTATCTTTATCTGAGAGAGGTAAATTGCATGGCAACAAGTAAACAAATTGATAAACATAATGTGGGGAAGCAAACTATCCACAAGGGTAATATATGATTTTTAATGTTTAATTAGAAATAACATATAATTATGTCATACTGTGGTTTTTCTGATCCTTATATTGTTACTGTAAGACCAGCCAGAATAATTCATAGTTTATACATGCTGAGTATTGAAACTCCTACACGGGACCATATTTCCCTGTTTACTTTCTCACCATGACATATCAAGTTGCCAAAACTTTTAAAATATTTATCAGATAAACAAATACACTAATGAATGAAGCACCCATGGCTATTTGTACCATGACTATGTGTCTCACTTTTGCTCTGGAAAGTTTCAATTAGTGCCTGGTGTAATTATTAATAATAGTGCCTTTCAGTCTTGAACATGTCCCAAATTGAATGATATATTATATGATTACATAAGTTATGTGTCATTCTCACTTTCTCTCATCCATAGGCCAATTTAAAACTTTACTAATAATTTCAAGGATACAAATAATCAAGAGGCTCAGATGAAGTGGGAGAGATCTGGGACGTTGGGGTGGCTTTCCAGGTTCTTTCTTCCCTTGAAGCATTTGCACGTATGGCCCAGCAAAATAGATGAAATCTCTAGTGAGGTTTATGGGTTTACCTCACACAGAGGCAAGTGTTTCCATTATGAAATATTTCTACTTTATATTTCAGAAAGTTGTATAGTTTCTATGACATTCTCCAGAGAGTGTAACCTCATACATTCTAGGTTTATTTAATACAAGCAATCCTTTAGCCAGGCACCATCCTGCTAAGGTCATTCAATAGATAAGGTCTCTTTCTCCTAGAAAATATCATTGCCCATTTTTTTTTCTGGAATTCCAGATGGCATGAGAATTAGACCAGATCATCTGCATTCTTTCCTTTCCCCATGGGCACCTTATAAACAGAATGAATGGGTCACTGTTCGGATACTTTAACACCTTCCTCCCACACTTGCCACAGATTTTGAAATTTAGAGAGTATTTTATTACACTTAGATTTTTTAAAACTACACTTTAGGTTATTACTACATATATAATTTTTAACAGCTCTAGGTATTCAAAATCCAACAGTAAACAAGGCATGTAAAACCCTACCCTCATGAAACTAGCATATTAGCGGTAGACATGATATTACATGTGTCAGTGGAACTTCTGTAAGATTATGAAGTTAAAAAGCCCTACCTGTAACATATGAATAAGGGTATATACTACATTGTTTCATTTATATTAGCAAATAAATCAGTCAAATTATACATGACAGCTTAACTGCTGATTGTTTTTTATATTATCCAATATTCCTCTTACTAATTACTAGCTTGTAATAAATATATGATTTATCTTATTTAACTTAAATTAAACCTATAATAACTTCTAGTTTTTATTTTATATTGCTTAACCAAATATTTTATTTTTTCTTTGTGAAATACTGCAGGTCAGATTTTTTAAAGAGACATGATGCTTCACAAATACCTGTTCTAGCTAGTATTTTGAGTTTTTTCCATTGTTAGAAATTAGACATAAATTTCTTGATTTATACTGAAAGAGTATGGCATACCAGACAGACATTGTGTGTCTACACACACAATGTCTACACACTTTTGTCTACAAGTGTGTGTTAGTGTTTTCTTAACCCTCTATTATAAGTATAGCTGAAAGATGGGACAATTTTATACAGTTATTTCAGACAGAATTTATATTTCAGGTACAGTTATGAGGAAGCAAATTCAGATATTTTTCAGAAAGTGCCAACTATAAAAGACATTTCTGAGAACAAAACTGCTATTTCCAATTCAGAATATAAGGTCACAGGGTTAATTATTTGAGGGTCATTATATCCAAGTGCCTGTGATCAGATTTGTACAACTTTTAGTTATTTTACCTCCATTATATACTTTGTCTTTCTAAATCCACTTATGAGTCTGCAATGAAGAGACTAAAGGATATTTTATGGTTTCCATTGAAACACATTACATTTTCTGCCTCCAACATTTTTCTTCCAAATTCATCCAATTTATCATATCTTGCTGATTTCAATCCATTTGTGCTTTAAGCAATTTGAACAGTGCTTTTTTTTTTCTTTTCTCCTAAATTGTTTGCTGGAATGACTGAATTTTAGTCCAGGATATAAAGCAGTATCAACTAAATTACTTCAGATGAGTAATTAGAGTATACTCATGCATATAAAACTAGAAACCTTTGTTGCCAGATATAAAATTCAAAGAAAACAAAAATATATTTTATATCAGTATAATAATTCACATTGCTTTTCAAGTATATTTAATATTCTTACTACCAAGAACGGAGAGGGAGAAGGTTAAATTCAAATGAAAATAAGTATAGCTTGATGGAAAGAAAATAGGTTTTTGAGTCAGATATATTTGGATTTACTTTCTGATTCTAAGCGACAATACCATATATTCCATATACTCTCCTACATTGCCCAGTTTCCCACGCACTTAGGATTTATGTGATTATTTCCGTCTACTTGATGGTGAGCAAAAGTGAAACTTAATCACTTCAGAGTAAAAGCAATTAAGAGCATCATTCTCTTTCTCTGCTTGTAGATCTTGGAGGCCATGTGTTCCATTAGCATATCTGAAAGGTACTACTGACACACATTGGTTCTTAGATGAGAAATAGATAAATCTTTACTGTGCTAAGCTACTCTGTTTATAGAGATAGAAATTAAGGTTAATTATGCTGATAAATACAGAAATTGATACCATAGCAAAACCTTAAATATCGTCTCATCTTAGTGACCAGATGCAAAAACTGATAGAGACTAGAAAAAATGGCAATCTAAGTTTTGTAGTAGCAAAGCATTTCCCTGTTATAACTTGGAAGGCAAACTATGTGTCTACTAACTTATGGCTTTAGGGGAAAAAGTTGAAAAACAGAGTATTGATTCTGGACTGTGTTTGGCAAATTACCCTATAGAAAGAAAGAAGATCTCAGCAAAGTAGCTGGTTTTCAAAGCAAAATAAAAGAGAATGGAGAGTTCAGAAATTTAGGGCTTTGCACTTATGGAAAATCTGTCTGCTTCTATAATCCCAAATAGTAAAACAAAACAGGAGATTTAATAAGGCTTTGAGACAAAGGCCCAAACCTCTTAGTTGAAAATGGTGATTTAGGACAGAGATTAGATTAAGTGTGTGGGCTTCCCACCTATTGTTGCAGATAGCTTCATAGTAACTTCCATTAATTGCTAGAGAGATTGGAAGAAAGTAAGAAAAAAAAAAACAGATCTGAGGGTTACGTATGATTCCAAAGACTTCTAAATGTGATTACTGGCACATGGAACGGACAGAAGGAAATAGATCAACATCTGAAATTTTAATGCAGAGGTATTACCAGAGTATCTTAGTCTGAAGTATCTTTGTTCATCCAAGACTTAAATATACACTTGAGTCTCCAATCTTTAGCAAGCAAGCAGGAAATACACTGAGAAAGCTTTTGTAGCCTCCAAAGTAGGCAATTTGCCCCACCTGAGATATGGCCAAGGAGGATAATGAAAGACAGAACTCCTCACAAAAAGCAGTATCAGGACTAATCCAGGAACCATCCACACCTAAAGGTAGGAGAGCTTCACAGAGGGTACCAGTGACTAGTGTGTGCCTCCAGTTCTTCCCATTTTTAGTTGATTTTTCCCTATACCAGTATGTATATTCAGTATGTGTATGGATGGGTGGGGCAGGAGGCAGATGACTTGTCTTTGTAATTCATTAGTCTTTAGACAAAACTTTATCCAGGCCTGATTAATAGACTGTTGCACACATCTAGAGATGCTGAACTTGATGGGACTTTCAATTATTTTCTTCAGGAGTATATTTTATACTTAGGAAAAAAGGGGATCAAAGGATCTGTGGTGACCTCTGGCAATGGTTTTGTGCTTACAAAATATTCCACTTGTTTCTGTACAGTTCCCAGCTTCTCTCGAAGTTTGATTGGGGCCATAAAATTTAGTTCTAGTCAGTAGATTGCCATTCGAAGTAAGTACGTTACTTCTGGGATAAGGTAGTTAAGCACACCATTCCCTCACTTTTTTTCCTTCAAAGTCCTTGGAGAGCTCATGTTTCAGATGGTCTCGCTACACTGTAGAAGAGGGAGGTCCCATCTAATTTAGATTTACATGAGTAAAAAATCAACCTTTTTTAACCATTCGATTTTAAGTTTTATCTGCTAGTGTTAATTATTCTAACTATAGTATTGCATCTTATTTAGTCAAAAGGGTATAATAAAAGGATGTACTAAAAAGGTATTCCACAAGTCTGCTATAAAAATTAAGTAATAACAGATGTGTATAGTACTTGGCATAAGGCTGAGCACATGGCATAAATTCAGTCACACAGTAAAATATCTAGCATGTAGTAAATGTTCAATAGATGTTAGCTGCTGCTGTTATTGTTTCTGTTGTTATTGTTAGACCTCATATGCTGATAGACCTGAGCTTTTATCTATGAAATTTCTCTGTGGTTTCACCAAGAAATTTATCCATTGCATAAAATATTTTTGAGAATTTACCAAGATAGGTGGTAAATGATAGAGGCCCATAGGGGATTACTGAGTACAAATTATGTCAATTAAATCTAATTTCCATTTTTATGTATTAAAACAACAATAGATAGATAATTTCTATACAGTCTATCTTGATTTCAGGCATATCTTTGAATTAAAGAGATTCTCATAAGAACATTCTGGATAAAGTGGAAAATATTTAGACATAGGTACAGTTTTTTCTAATACTTAACAACAATTATAAATGAATCAGTATTAACTTGGAGTTATATTTTTAATGGAATAGCTTGGTACCCCCTCTTTATTTCACTATTTTTAGGAAAGACCTAGTATAAAGTATAAACAGCATGATTATATATTTCATGAGGCTGGAAGAGTTAGCTAATATCCAATGAAAGAATAGGATTATGAATATTGAGACTGAAACAATAAGCTCAATCCCATAAAATAATATTTTATAAGAATAGGTATAAACTTTTCACCTAAAAAAACTATTTAAACACAGACTAAAGGATACATGGCTTAAAGCAAATTCATGTGATATAGAGTTAGACTTTCAGTTGCCCTCAATCTTATTATGAATGGAGAGTGTATTCTGTGCCTGTTCAATAGCTGGTAGGTCTTTGGTTTTATATATTATGGCATTTAGAATGAAAGAAAAGCCTATCGTTACACTCTAATGACAGGACTCTTACACCAGTACTTGGTGTTCAGATTATGGTTCACACTTTAAAAGCATCATAACCAACGGAAGATCATTTCGGGAAGTATAATTATGATGCTGTGGGGCTTGGAATTAAGCAAGGGATGACTTTCTTGATACAAAAACTTTCTTAAAATTAGAGAAGCTTAAAATTAAAATGAACTACTTCAAGAATTAGTGACATCCTTCAATGAAAGTATGCAAGCAAAAGCTGGGATAAGCATTTGCTGAGAGTATATGAAGAAGACAGTAAAATTAATTGGCTGGTTTGTAGTGCCATCTATTTTGTCATAGTTTGTAATTCTTTGGTTGTAAATACATTGTCTTTAGGTTGCTACTGTAATATCAGACACTGTAGGCCAGCAGTTCTTTCTGGAGGTCTACAAAATTTAAATTATTTTCATGATAATAGTAAGACATTATTTGTCCTTTACACTTTCATTCTCTCATAGGTAGAGTTTTCCAGAGGCTACATATGTGATGATAGCATCACTGACTTTAACATGTAATGACTTTTTTATTCTTAAATGAATAATTTTTAAAATTCTGTTTTAATTTACAATATGGTATAAATTTAAAAAGCTCTTCAAAGTTCTCAATTTTTAAAGGTATAAAGTGATACTCTGAATAAGAAGTTGATCTAGGTGCTCTGACTACAGAATCAAAATTCCTGATTTCATGGGGTTTACATTCTAAAGCAGGAATATAGACAACAAACAAATGAATGGATAAAGTAGATGTGGCACATATATACAATGGAATATTACTCAGCTATAAAAAGAAACAAAATTGAGTTATTTGTAGCGAGGTAGATGGACCTAGAGTCTGTCATACAGAATGAAGTAAGTCAGAAAGAGAAAAACAAATACTATATGCTAACACATATATATGGAATCTAAAAAAGAAAAATGGTACTGATGAACCTAGCGGCAGGGCAGGAATAAAGATGTAGACATAGAGAGTGGACTTGAGGACACAGGGAGGGGGGAGGGGGAAGCTGGGGTGAAGTGAGAGTAGCATCGACATATATATACTACTGAATGGAAAATAGCTAGTGGGAAGCAGCAGCATAGCACAGGGAGATCAGCTCGGTGCTTTGCAATGACCTAGAGGGATGGGGTAAGGAGGGTGGGAGGGAGACGCAAGAGGGAAGGGAGGTGGGGATATATGTATGCATATGGCTGATTCACTTTGTCGTACAACAGAAACTAATACAGTATTGTGAAGTAATTATACTCCAGTAAAGATCTATGTTAAAAAATGGTAGTAAGTAAGATGAATTAAAAATAGAAATCTGATAGAGAGTTTAGGGAAGGGTGATGGGGTACTTTAGGTAACACAACCTTCTTTATATGTCAGTCTGCTTTAGAAAAGTAAGGTCGCTTCTGAAGAGATAGTACTTGTTCTGTGATGAAAAGGAAAGATCCATGTGAACGTTGTAGTATGCCAAAAAGTATGCCAAGCAAAGGCAACAACAAAAGTTATAAAATAGGAACAAGCTTCATATATTTGAGGATCAAAATGAAGTCCTATGAACCTAGTGTATAGTGAGTGAAGAATGATAAGTTTGGCTAAATGGGAAGAGGCTTGTAAGTAACCCGAATATCAGAACTCAGGCCTACCCTGTTGTACTCCTCTTCATAGTTATCTTTAAATATAACCTTTTTTAGCCATATTCATAAAGGAAAAAAATTACATTCACAACCCCCAACAAACCCCAAGCAAAATAATATGTGGCAAAAGCCTAGAGTCACATTGCAAGTTTAATAAAGTCGAAATCCTATGTAGAAGGGGGACTTCCAGAGAGGACTGTCAGACCCTCTCTCCAGCAAAACCACCATTTAACTGGTGAAAATTATAAAAAGCAATCATTTAAAGTCCCTGTAAATTATCCAAAGGACATATAACAAATGGAGAACATTCATTCAAGAAAATCTACTAAATCTCAGTAAAAAGTGAGAGTTTGTGGCATGTGAGCCATGACCTGCTTCTTTGCCCACTTCAGTTTTGCTCCAAGTTAAAGAAACAGAACCTCTACCTAGGATACTCTACTCTGGACAGATGAGGCTGAAAAGAGTATTCTTCTTTCCTTCAGTTCCTAGTGTAGGGCTACAGTTATACCCTGGAGGGGTAGGCTGTTGGCATTTCTCCCTCCCCAGCCCTATGTTGCAGAAGCTGTATTCCAGTCTGGCAAAGACAGAAGACCCCTGCCCTCTCCTAGCCTCTACTCATAAGTGGAAGCTCTACTCAGGCATGGAAGGGTGAGAAAACTGGGACTAGATTACCCCTACTCCAGCTTCCTCTTAGGTCAGAGCTTCCATACAGGGAGGGGCAAACAAATAAGACCAGAGGCTACCACTTTTCTTTCCATGTGTCTGCTCATAGAGCAGGACTATCATTCCAGTAGAAACAGGCCCCTGCCCTCACCCCACCTTCTATGTAGTGGAACAGAAGTTCTGCCTAGGAGGTGAAGCAGACCATAAGGATGAAAAGTTCTGGAGCTCTGACTAAAAAGATTGAGTTTATCTGAAACAGTTGGAAAATTCCATGCCAAAGGACATTGTTTAAAGCAATGGATATTTTGGTGGAGAGCAATAAGAGGGTGTTGATAATTCCATGAAACTGGTAGCAACAAGTGAAGTGACAGAACACCCAGAAGTTTAACAGAGATACCATGGGAAAGGACAGCAAAGAATACTCCTGGGATCACAGTCAACCTTGAGGATCAAGAAGTTCTGTGCACATGCTCAGGAGCAATCAGAACAGTTTTCAATGAGAAACAGTGAGCAGAAACCTCTGGAGGAACCAATGCCAGAGTAGGAAAACCTGAAATGATTAATGGATTGCTAGAGGCACAATGTGGCAAAGTCTGAGAGATAAAAGTGACAAGGGGACCCAGTCATTAAGGGACCCCCACATTTTTGTGAGTTTTACCTCCTGGAGCTTTAAATAAGTTCTCACAGTAAATATTGGAGAAATACACTTTCATGCTTCTCACAAAGAGAGGGTGAAAGGAATCACTTTGAAATACACAGGAGCATTCTATTCTTCCTAACAACAAGGTCTGCCCTTAAGAGAAACTGTATAACAAGAGCCTAAATTACTGAGGTTTAATCAGAGCCTAACTGATTTTAAAGAAAATACCTACCTAACCAAAGCCAAGTCTAGCTTTCCACATGGAAGATGGGAAATACAACTACCATCTAGCATTCCTATCCCACTTAAGGGAGGAGTTGACTGAAAACACATGTGAAGTTTATAGTCTGGAGGCAAGGCTCACTAAAACACTGAGACCTAATAATAGGACCATAGAATGCTTCCCTTCCCTGACACCTTACTGCAAACATTAATGAAGGTCTATTTACAGCAATGCATTTTACCCACTACATCCTGTCCACTATCAGGAAAAAACTATGAGACATAAAATAACACAACTTGAATAGATAGGGCAAAGATCAGAATTAGACTCAGATATGGTAGGGCTGTTGCAATTATCAGGCCATAATTTAAAACAACTATGATTAATATGCTAAGGAATCTAATGGATAAAGTAGACAGCATGAAAGAACAGATGGCCTATGTAAGGAGAGAGATGAAAATTCTAAGAAAGAACTGAAAGCAAATACTAGAGATGAAAAAACCTTAACAGTAATGAAGAATGTCTTTGATGGGCTTATTAGTAGACAGAGCAGACTTTAGACAATGGAAAGTTATCAGGCATAAATAGAGGCATTAAATAACAATAAGGGGTCATTTCTCCAAGAAGACATAGCAGTCCTTAACATTTATGTGCCTAACAACAGAGCATCAAAATATGTGCAGCAAAAACTGAAAAAAACGGCAAAGAGAAATAGATGAATTCACTGTAATAGTTGAAGACTTCAACACCTGTCTATCAGAATTGGACAGATCCAGCAGGCAGAAAATCTGTAAGGACATAGTTGAACCCCAAACACTATCAAACTACTGGGTATAAGGAATATCTATAGACTACTTCATGCAGCAACAGCAGAATACCCATTCTTCTTAAGCTCACATGGAACATTCACCAAGATAGAACATGTCCTGGGCCATTAAAAACACTAAAATTTAAAAGAATAGGAATCATACAATATCTGCTTTCAGACCACAATGGAATGAAACTACCAATAACAGAAAGATAGCTGGAAAAATCCCAAAATACTTGGAAATTAAATAAAATGTTTCTAAATAATATATAAGCCAAAGAAGATCTCAAGAGAAAATTTAAATATGTAAATAAATGAAAATACAACTTACCAAAATTACTGGGATACAGCAAAATCAGGTTTTAGAGGGAAATTTAGAGCATTGAATGCATATTTTAGAGTAGGAGAAAGATCTAAATGCAATAATTTAATCTCCCACCTTAAGAAACTAGAGAAATAAGACGAATTTTTAGTTCAAAATAAGAGAAGAAAACAGATAATAAAATTTAGAGCAGAAATAAATGAAATTGAAAACAAGAAATCAATAGAGAATATCAACAAAAGAAAAAAATTGGCTCTTTGAAAATGTATATAAAATTGATAAGCCTCTAGGAAAGCTAATTAAGAAAAAGAGAAAGGCCACAGTTTTACTAATATCAGATATTTATAAAGAGGCGATATCACTTCTGATCCCATGGTCATTAAAAGGCTAATAAATGAATAAAACAACTTCATGCCCACAAATTTGATAGTCAAGATGAAATGAATCAATTTCTGAAAGACAAAATCTTCCAAAATTCACACAAGAAGAAATTGACAATCAAACAGGCCTATATCTATTAAAGAAATTAAATCAATAATTAATAACATTCCAAATCATAAAGCAACAGACCTAGATGGATTTATTGGTCAATTCTACCAAGGATTTAAAAAGGAAATCACACTTATTCTCTACAGTTTATTTCAGAAGATATAAGCAGAGGGAATACTTTTTAACTAATTTTATGAGGCCAAAATTACCCTTGTAAGAAAATAAGAAAAAGATATTGCAAGGAAAGAAAACTACAGACCAATGTATTCCATAAACATAGATGTAAAAATTCTCAACAAAATATTGCCATATTGAATCCACTGATGAATGAAAAGAAACATAACCATGATTAAGTGGGATTTATACCAGGTATCCAAACCTGGTTCAACATACAAAAATCAAATAACATAATCAATTACATGAACAGGCTAAGAAAGAAAAATCATGTGACCATTCAATACAGTAAAATCATTTGACAAAATCCAACACACATTGATGATAAAAACTCAAAGTAAACTAGGAAACGGGAACTTCCTCAACTTGGGAAAGAATACAAAAGTCTATAGCTAACTTCATGCTTAATGGCAAGAAGCTAGAATTTTTTTTTTTTTTTAATGAAAATCAGAATGGATTTTTTTCCTTTTTTGTGTTGAAGTATAGTTGATGTACAGTATTATATAATTTAGAGGTGTACAATATAGTGATTCACAATTGTTAAAGGTTATACTCCATTTAGAGTTATTGTAAATTTTTGGCTGTATTTCCTGTATTGTACAATGAATCATTGTAGCTAATTTTATACATTATAGTTTGTACCTCTTAATCTCCTACCCCTTTCTTGCCCCTCCCCCTTCCCTCTCCTAATTGGTAACCACTAATTTGTTCTCTATATCTGTGAGTCTATTTCTTTTTTTGTTATTTTCACTAGTTTCTTCTATTTTTTAGGTTCCACAGATAAGTGATATCATACTGTATTTGTCTTTCTCTGACTTACTTCACTTAGCATAATACCCTCCAAGTCCATTCAAGTTGTTACAAATGACAAAATTTCATTCTTTGTAATGGCTGAGTAGTATTCCATCATATATATACTACTACTTCTTTTTTTATAAATCTTTATTGAATTTGTTACAATATAGCTTCTGTGTTATGTTTTGTTTTTTTTTTTGGCCGCAAGGCATGGCATGTGGGATCTTAGCTCCCTGACCAGGGATTGAACCCACACCCCCTGCATTGGAAGGCAAAGTCTTAACCACTGGACTGCCAGGGGAGTCCCATATATTACTACTTATTTACCATTCATCTGTTGATGGACACTTAGGTTTCTTCCATATCTTGTAAATAATAATGCTATGAACATTGGAGTTCATGTATCTTTTCAAATTCATGTTTGTTTGTTTGTTTTAATATAAACCCAGGGGTGGAATTGCTGGTTCATATGGCAGTTCTAATTTTAGTTCTTTGAGAAACCTTCATACTGTTTTCCACAGTGGCTGCACCAATTTACATTCCTGCCAACAGTGTACAAGGGCTCCCTTTTCTCCACATCCTTGCCAACATTTATTATTAGTGGGTTTTTTTTTTTTTTTTTGATGCTAGCTATTCTAACAGGTGTGAGGTGATATGTCATTGTGGTTTAGATTTGCATTTCCCTGATGATTAGTGATGTTGCACATCTGTTCATATGCCCATTGGCCATCATTGACCATCTGTGTGCCTTCTTTGGAAAAATGTCTATTAAGGTCTTCTGCCTATTTTTAAGTGGTTGTTTGCTTTTATTGATGTTGAGTTGTATGAGATGTTTATATATTTTGGATATTAACCTGTTATTGGTCATAACATTTCCAAACATTTTCTTCCATTCAGTAGATTTTATTTTCATTTCATCAGTGTTGCCTTTGCTGTGCAAAAGCTTTTAAGTTGAATTAGGTCCAATCTGTTTTGCTTTTACTTCCTTTGCTTTAGGAGGCAGATCCAAAACACTACTGTTGTGATTTATGTCAAAGAATGTTCTGCCTATGCTTTCCTCTAGGAGTTTTATGGTTCTCAGTCTTACAATTAGGTCTTTAATCCATTTTGAGTTTATTTTTGTATATGCTGTGAGAGAATGTTCTAATTTTATTCTTTTACATGTATCTGTCCAGTTTACCCAGCACTACTTATTGAGAAAACGTTTTTTCCTCCATTGTATATTCTTGTCTCCTTTGTTGTAGATTAATTGACCATAGTGTGTGGGTTGGTTTCTTGGCTCCTGATTCTGTTCCATTGATTTTTGTGTCTGTTTTTTGCCAGTACCATACTGTTTTGATTACTGTAGCTTTGTAATATAGTCAGAAGTCAGGGACCGTGATTTCTCCAGCTCTGTGTTCCTTTCTCAATATTGTTTTGGCTATTTGTGGTCTTTTTTGTTTGCACACAAATTTTAAAATTATTTGTCCTTGTTCTGTGAAGAATGCCATTGGTATTTTGATAGAGATTGTATTGAATCTGTAGGTTGCCTTGGGTATTATGGTCTTTTTAACAATATTAAATCTTCCCATCCAAGGACATGTTATATCTTTCCATCTGTTTTTGTTGTCTTCAACTTCTTTTATCACTGTCTTATGGTTCTCTGAGTACAAGTCTTTTACCTCCTTAAGTAGGTTTATTCCTAGGTATTTTATTCTTTTTGATGCAATGGAAAATGAGATTGCTTTCTTGATTTATCTTTCTGATATTCTGTTGTTAGTGTACAGAAATGCAACAGAGTTCTGTGTATTACTTTTGTGTCCTGCAACTCTAATGAATTCACTGATGAGCTCTAGTAGTTTTCTGGTGATATCTTTAGGATGTTCTATATATACTGTCATGTCATCTGCAGACAGTAACAGTTTTACTTCCTTTCCAATTTGGATTATTTTTTTTTCTTTTTTTTTTTTTTTTTTTGTCTGTTTGTTGTGGCTAGGACTTCCTATATTATGTTGAATAGAAGTGGCAAGAGTGGGCATCCTGCTCTTGTTCCCGATCTTAGAGAAGATGCTTTTAGCTTTTTACTGCTGAATATGATGTTAGCTGTGGGTTTGTCTTATATGAACTTTATTATGTTGAGGTAGGTTCTCCCTGTGCCTACTTTCTGGAGAGTTTTTATCACAAATTTATGTTAAACTTTGTCAAAAGCTTTTTCTGCATCTATTGAGATAATCATATGATTTTTATTCCTCAGTTTCTTAGTGTGGTGTATCACATTGATTGATTTGTGAATAGTGAAAAATCCTTGTATTCCTGGGATAAATCTCACTTGATCTTGGTGTATGATCCTTTTAATGTAGTGTTTGATTTGGTTTGCTAGTATTTTTTTGAATTTTATTTTATTTTTAAGGAGCAGGTTCATATTAGTTATCTATTTTATACAAATCAGTGTATATATGTCAATCCCAATCCCCCAATTCATCCCATCACCCACCCCCCACTTTTCCCCCTTGGTGTCCATATGTTTGTTCTCTACATCTGTGTCTCTATTTCTGCCTTGCAAACTGGTTCATCTGTACCATTTTTCTAGGCTCCACATATATGTGTTAATATACGATATTTGTTTTTCTCTTTCTGACTTACTTCACTCTGTATGACAGTCTCTAGGTCCATCCACATCTCTACAAATGACCCAATTTCGTTCCTTTTTATAGCTGAGTAATATTCCATTGTATATATGTACAACATCTTTTTTATCCATTCCTCTGTTGATGGACATTTAGGTTGCTTCCATGACCTGGCTATTGAAAATAGTGCTGCAGTGAACATTGGGGTGCATGTGCCTTTCTGAATTATGGTTTTCTCTGGGCACATGCCCAGTAGTGGGATTGCTGGGTCATATGGTAATTCTATTTTTAGTTTTTTAAGGAACCTCCATGCTGTTCTCAATAGTGGCTGTATCAATTTACATTCCCAGCAACAGTGTAAGAGGGTTCCCTTTCCTCCACACCCACTCCAGCATTTGTTGTTTGTGGATTTTCTGATGATGCCCATTCTAACTGGTATGAGGTGATACCTCATTGTGGTTTGATTTCCATTTCTCTAATAATTAGTGATGCTGAGCAGCTTTTCATGTGCCTCTTGGCCATCTGTATGTCTTCTTTGGAGAGATGTCTATTTAGGTCTTCTGCCCATTTTTGGATTGGGTTGTTTGGTTTTTAATATTGAGCTACCTGAGCTGTTTATATATTTTGGAGATTAATCCTTTGTCTGTTGATTCATTTTCAAATATTTTCTTCCATTCTGAGGGTTGTCTTTTTGTCTTGTTTGTAGTTTCCTTTGCTGTGCAAAAGCTTTTAAGTTTCATTAGGTCCCATTTATATTTTTTTGCTTTCATTTCCATTACTCTAGGAGGTGAGTCAAAAAAGATCTTGCAGTGCTTTATGTCAAAGTGTGTTATTCCTATGTTTTCCTCTAAGAGTTTTATAGTGTTCAGTCTTACATTTAGGTCTTTAATCCATTTTGAGTTTATTTTTGTGTATGGTGTTAGTAAGTGTTCTAATTTCATTCTTTTACATGTAGCTGTCCAGTTTTCCCAGCACCACTTAGTGAAGAGACTGTCTTTTCCCCATTGTATATCCTTGCCTCCTTTGTCATAGATTAGTTGACCATAGGTGCATGGGTTTATCTCTGGGCTTTCTATCCTGTTCCATTGTTCTGTATTTCTGTTTTTGTGCCAGTACCATATTATCTTGATTACTGTAGCTTTGTAGTATAGTCTGAAGTCAGGGAGTCTGATTCCTCCAGCTCCGTTTTTTTCCCTCAAGATTGCTTTGGCTATTTGGGGTCTTTTGTGTCTCCATACAAATTTTAAGGTTATTTTTCTAGTTTTGTAAAAAAAGGCCATTGGTAATTTGATAGGGATTGCACTGAATCTGTAGATTTCTTTGGGTATTACAGTCATTTTCACAATACTGATTATTCCTATATTGCCAGAACCCCAGGTTAGGAAGCCTGATGTGGGGCTCAGAACCTTCACTCCAGTGGGTGGACTTCTGTGGTATAATCGTTCTCCAGTTTGTGATTCATCCACCCAGCGGTTATGGGATTTGATTTTATTGTGATCGTGCCCCTCCTACCATCTCATTGTGGTTTCTCCTTTGTCTTTGGATGTGCATTATCTTTTTCGGTGAGTTCCAGTGTCTTCCTATTGATAATTGTTCAGCAGTTAGTGGCGATGCCGGTGCTCTCACAAGAGGGAGTGAGCACATGTCCTTCTACTCCGCCATCTTGAACCAAGCACCAGTTTGCTAGTATTTTTGTTGATAATTTTTACATTTATGTTTATGAGTGACAATGACCTATAATTTTCTTTTTCCATAATATCTTTGTTTGGTTTTGGTATCAGGGTGATGCTGACCTCATAGAATGAGTTTGGAAATGTTCCTTCCTCTGAAATTTTTTGGAATAGTTTGAGAAGGATCGGTGTAACTCTTCTCTAAATGTCTAGTACAGTTCATCTGTGAAGCCACCTGGTCCTGGACTTTTTTTTTTTTTGTGGTACACAGGCCTCTCACTGTTGTGGCCTCTCCCATTGTGGAGCACAGGCTCCGGACACACAGGCTCAGTGGCCATGGATCATGGGCGCAGCCACTCCGCAGCATGTGGGATCTTCCCGGACCAGGACATGAGCCTGTGTCCCCTGTATCGACAGGTGGACTCTCAACCACTGCACCACCAGGGAAGCCCCTGGTCCTGGACTTTTGTCTGTTGGGAGTTTTTTAATTACTGATTCAATTTCATTACTAGTAATTGGTCTGTTCATATTTTCTATTTCTTCCTGGTTAAGTCTTGGAAGATTGTACCTTTCTAAGAACTTGTCCATTTCTTCCAGGTTGTCCATTTTATTGGCACGTAGTGCTTGTAGTTGTCTCTTATGATCTTCTGTATTTCTGTTGGGTCAGTTGTAACTTCTCCATTTTCATTTCTGATTTTATCAGTTTGGGCCCTCTTTTTTCTTGATGAGTTTAGTTAAAGGTTAATCAATTTTGTTTATCTTTTCAATGAACTATCTTTTAGTTTCATTGATCTTTTCTATTGTGTTCTTCATCTCTATTTCATTTATTTCTGTGCTGATCTTTATGATTTATTTCCTTCTGCTAACTTTCAGTTTTGTTTGTTCTTTCTCTAATTCCTTTAGATGTAAGATTAGGTTGTTTATTTGAGATTTTTCTTATTTCCTGAGGTAAGCTTGTATTGCTCTAAACTTCCCTCTTAGAACTGTTTTTGCTGCATCCCATAGATTTTGGAATGGTATGCACTTGAAAAGAATGTGTATTCTGCTGCTTTTGGATGGAATGTTCTATATATATCAATTAAGTTCAGTTGGTCTAATGCATCATTTAAGGCCAGTGTTTCCTTATTGATTTTCTGTCTGGAAATCTGTCCATTGATATAAGTGGGATGTTTAAGTCCCCTACTATTATTGTGTTACTCTTGATATATCCCTTTATGCCTATTTATGTTTACTTTATATATTTAGGTGCTCCTATGTTGGATGCACTTATATATACAATTGTTATATCTTCTTGGATTGATCCCTTGCTCATTATGTAGTGTACTTCTTTGTCTCTCGTAACAGTCTTTATTTTATTGTCAGTTTTGTCTGGTATAAGCATTGCTACCTTGGCTTTCTTTTGATTTCCATTTTCATGGAATACCTTTATTCATCTCCTCACTTTCAGTCTCTTTGTGCCTTTAGATCTGAAGTGAGTCTCCTCTAGGCAGTGTATATATGAGTCTTGTTGTCATATGCATTCAGCCATTTAGTTTTTCTTACAAAGATCAGAAACAAGGCAAGGATATTCCCTCTCATCACTGCATTTCTATATCACTCTGGAAATTGTAGTTAATGCTGTAATACAAGAAAAGGAAATGAAATATAAACATGTTAAGGAAGAAGAAATAAAATTTTGTTTGCAAATAACATTATTTTCTATGCATAAATGTTTTCCTTAAAGGCCCTCCTGGAACTATTAAGTGATTATAGCAAGGTTAAATGGTAAAAAGTTAATGTACAAATTCTATCAATTTCCTACATACCAGCAATTAAGAAGTGGAATTTGAAAAGAAAAACTTACTATTCACCTTAGCAACCCCCCCCAAGTGAAATAGATAAAATCTAAATCTGAATTTATCTATCTATCTATCTATCTATCTATCTACATGCAGATATTCTATACAGTATCTTGGTGAGGAAAACTATAAAACTAGGGTGGACAATATCAAAGAATTAAATAATTGGAGAGATATTCTGTTTTCATAGATAGGGAGACACAATATTACCAATATTCCAACTTGATCTACAATTTTAAAACAATACTAATTATGATCTCAGCAAATCATTTTGCACATTGGGTGTTGTTCATAGCCTAATATATGGTCTATCCTGGAGAATGTGGCCACTTGAGAAGAATATGTATTCTGTCATTGGGTGGTCTGTTAGGTCTTATAGTGTTGGTGAAGCCTTCTATATCCTTGTAGATCTTCTGCACTGCTCATTTATTTTTAGTGCTGAATAATACTGCATTGTGTATATGTTCCTAGTCTACTTATCCATTCACGTATGAAAGGCATCTTGGTTACTTCCAAGTTTGTCAATTACGAATAAAGTTGCTATAAATATCCATGTGCAGGTTTTTGTGTGAACATAAGTTTTCAATTCATTTGGTTAAATACCAGAGATCATGATTACTGGATCATATGGTAAGACAATGTTTGGTTTTGTAAGAACCTGCCAAACTGTCTTTCAAAGTAGCTGTACCGTTTTGTATTTCTACCAGCAATGAATGAGATTTCCTGTTGCTCCATATACCCCCCCAGCATTTGGTATTGTCATTGTTTTGGATTTTCACAGTTCTAATAGAGTGTACTATATCTCTTTGTTGCTTTCATTTGCAATTCCTTAATGATATATGCCGTTGAATATCTTCATATGTTTATTTGCCAACTATGTATCTTCTCAGGTGAGGTGTCTGTTTTTATCTTTGCCAATTTTATTAATTAGATTGCTTGTTTTCTTATTGTTGAGTTTTAGGAACTCTTTCTATATCTTGGATACTAGCCCTTTATCTGATTATGTCTTTTGCAAATGTTTCCTCTAAGTTTGTGGCTTGTCTTCTCATTCTATTGATGTCATCTTTCTCAGAGCAGAAATTTTTAATTTTAATAAAGTGCAGTATATCAATTTTTCCTTTCAAGGATTGTGCCTTTGATGCTGCATCTATAAAGCCATTGCTATACCCAAGGTAATCTAGGTTTTCTTCTGTATTTTCATCTAAGAATTCAACCAGGAACAGAATTAGTTGGATTTCTGAAATGCCATATCCTAGTATTTCAGAAAGTAATTTTAAGCTTACTTAAGGTTTAGGTCCATGACCCATTTTGAGTTGATTTTTGTAAAGGCCATAAAATCTGTGTCTGGGTTCATTTTTTTGCATGTGGATGTCTAGTTGATCCAGCATCACTTGTTGAAAGGACTAGTTTGCTCCATTGTATTGCCTTTGCTTCTTTGTTAACGATTAGTTTACTATATTTATGTGGGTCTATTTCTAGGCTCTTCCTTCTGTTCCATTGGTCTATTTTTCTATTCTTCCTCAATACCACACTGTCTTGATTACTGTAATTGCATACTTTAAAAAGATATATTCTTTGGTATGTGAATTATATCTCAATAAACATGTCATTTGAAAATATCAAAAAGAATAGTGAACAAATAAATGGATAAACAATTACCTTTAAACTAAAAATTAATTGCAAATCTGGATTAATACCAGTTTTAAGATTTACACAATCTAGAATTTTGTTTTGTTTGAAAATAGTCAGGTTTGAGGCTAAGAAGTGTAGTTCAAGTATATTATAAAGAGAGAAAAGCTCCAGAAAGGATTTGTAATTATTGTATAATAAAAGGTTAATCAAAATTTATTATGTCAGATAAAGATAGTAAATGTGTATTGGCTTACAGTGTATTCTAATTAATTGCAGCACTCTTCCTACAGTGCTGTTTTTGTTTCTGAGATTCTGAGACAGATTCTGAGACAACATCTAGGAGTGTGGAAAAAAAGGCCTTTGTGTAAATGAAATGTCTGTCATCATCAAGGAAGTGAGAATTTGTAGAGTTCAAAGTGAAATTTATAGCTTAGATAATAAAACCTAGATTTAAAAAATTTTTCCAATGTGACAAACATTTTTCACTCAATCCTCACAGCTTATCTGTAAAGTAGGCAGTTTTGTTCTTCCATTTTATAGATGAAGAAACTGTGGCCTTGGAAGTTAAATATCTTGCTTAAAGTTACTTTCTGAAATACTAGGATATGGCATTTCAGAAATCCAGCTAATTTTGTTCTTGGTTTTATTCGCCTAATCACTATCCAATAGTGATTCTTACTTTCCAATGGTCCAAAATCAACAGAATGGAAGAGGCAAACCATTTTTTCAGTAGAGTTGGACTAGCATGATCTGTGTGGTCAGTGTGGTCCAAGTTGAACGCATATTTGACAGGATATTAGGTTGAGAAGTTTAGATCTTCAAATTAAGATCCTGCTGTTGGAGCAAAAATAGACGGAGGCATCATGTTCCTTAGAAGCTTACAGAAATGGTGAACCTGGGTAAAGGAAAATAATATAATCATCAAAAGACTGATTCATAGTAATTCAGGAACCTATAGAAAGTTTGACCTTAATACTGAGCCAACATTTGCCCAGAGAGAAATTTATTTTGGTTTTCACTGTTTATGGCTAGGCATGGAATTTTTTGAATATTTTGTTCTATCTAAAATTACCAGATAAGTAGAAGTTTCTAAAATTATACAAAAGGCAAACTTAAAAAGGAAAGAAATCATAAAGCTGCAATTGAGTTCTTTGGAATAATGAAACTCATCACAAAAGACCACATATTTATGATCTCATTTGTAATAAATGTCCAGTATATATAAATCTATAGGGATGTAGGGTAGATAAGTCATTGCCTAGGTGTGGTGAGGTGGTGGAGGCTGGGGGCTGGAGAGTGACTCTAATGGTTGTAGCATTTCTTTTTGGCATAATAAAAATATTCTAAATCTAGATTGTGGTGATGGTTGCAGAACTCTGAATATATTAGAATCATTGTATGGTACACTTTAATGGTTTAAGGGTTAATTTTCATGGTATATTAAATATATCTCAGTAAATATCTTGAAAAAGTCACAGGTAAACATTTTTAAAACATGTGGATGTCAACAATGGTGATGTTTATCTGAGATGTTGCTGTCATTAACAGGAGCAATTGAAACAACATTGCAATCAAAACAACGATTTGTAAGCAACCTTATTAGTTGATGATCAAGTAACAATATTTTAAGTATTTTACATATTAGTATGTAAGGTGCTTATAAATATGTATTGTACTGCTATCACTTTCAAGGGATTGTTTTTGGAAATTATAGGTTTTTGTGGTTAACTTGTAATACGTTACAATTTTTCCCATGTAGAATATAGACAAATAGGCTCCTGGATAGTAGTTTCACACAGAATGTCTAGTTTTCAGAAATACATTAATGGTATTAAGTGGAAAGATAATTTCTCTGCATCTTTCTAACTTTCTATCCTATTGCAGTCAGTTTCCAATATCACTCTGTTACATGTGAGATATACAGTTTTTTGTAACCTTCAATTATGATGATGATCTTGGATCATATCTTAGGCCATTTATACCACATTATATGTGTATATGTAATGGGATGGGGTAGTGGAAGAACTCAGACACTTTTGTATTGTTACTAAGAAAATTCATCTTGGAAGAAAATGGCCACTGTCACTGTAATTTCAGTGACATTTATGTGCCTTAATCAGGGAAAACTCAGTGCATGACAGAAGTTGTCTCTGCTTTTTTCTTTACATTTACTTTCTTTTTCCTTTCCTTCCTATTCTTTGCTTCACCAGAACTCAAAGCTGCCTCAAAGCCTATTTACCACACAAGGCCATCTACTTGTGCTGAGGTGTCAGACACTTTGTTGAAAAGATCAACTGCTTCAGATCCATTTTTGAGCATTCATATCATAGCTACACTGAAGTCTTAGACCATTTGTTTCTTCACAGGTGGCTCATAAATGTATAATACATTTAGAATAACCAGATAAGTTCCATTGACCACAAATGGTACTGGCTTCTGTGTTCCTGTGAGTGCTAAATGTTCATGTGACAGTAAAACTGTTGAGATAATTGAAAATAAATTGATTATAATGTGGTCTAGTTGTTTTGCTCTTAAATAGAGAAGTTAATATGAAGTACAAATATAAGGATAATTTCTTTTTATCAAATATTTATTTTTCATATGGTAAACTGTATCTAAACAAATTGTGTTGCCCTTCGTTGAATAATTCAGTTTGTGGAAATTGTAGCTGTACCTCAAAATTACCAGGTGTTCTTAAATAAAAAGTATACAAAGGTGTCATTTTCCTCAATTTTTACCTGAGTATTATTAGTAATCATGTAAACAGAAGCAAATAGTATGAGTTCAAAATGATCTTCTTATTTTTAGGATAAAGTATTTTAAATGACATTGTATTAACAAAAAATGATTTTTTTAGATAAAGAATTTAAATGCGCCATTAGTGAAACATTAGCTTGTGTTTGAGTATGAAAGCTATGAACTTCAAAAAGATTAACGCGTATAAGAATATTTAATCTAGGTCATCAAATCTGATTTTTTTCCTGTATTTCTTGTCTCAGCACATGGCATCAGCATCTATTCAGTCCCTCAATCCAAAATGCTAGCATTCATCCTTGATTGTATTTTTTTCCCCTCTCCTCTGTGATCTGATTTGTCATCAAGCCTTATTGGCTTTGCCTTTAAAGCATATCCTAAATCTTTCTTCTTCTGTGCAACTTCATTGCTTTCACTCTAGCCCTACCTGCCGTCAAATCTTGTTTGGGCCTCTATGGTAGCCTTTAAAACAGTTTCCCTCCTTTATACTCTTGCGGTCCACGTATACATCCATTTTCTTCATGGTGAAATCACACATCATATCACTCACCTACTTAAACGGCTCTAAATCTCAGAATAATATCCAAACTTTTTTCCTGTGGCCTACAATGTCCCATTTAATCTGGTTCCTGCCGTACTTCTCTGACCACATCTCACACCACCCTCCTTTTGCTCACTGAGGTCTAGCAAAAATGGCTTTCTTTCTGTATCCCTAACAGACCATGTGTTCCTGCCTATTATCTTTTCAGTAGCTTCTCATTTCTCCTGGAATACTCTTTTCCCCAAAATTTTCCCACTGAATATTCCTTATTATCTTTCAGATTTGAGATGAAATTGAATTTCCTTTAAAAAATCTTTCTTGTCTATCTAATATAATTACTAGACTTGCTGTCATTTTAACCTGATTGATTTTCATCAGAGCACTTATTCCTTGATATTTTCTTGTTTATGATTTTATCTGTCTTCTCCCACTAGAAGTTCCATAAGACTGTGTCTTTCATAGTGCCTCACCTCCCTTGTCTACAAAAGTGTCTTACACATAGCAAATGTTCAATGCTAAGTATACATTTTTCATGTATATTATATTTGTTATCTGATTGCTACATTTAACAGCAAAAAACTTTTTTATTAAAGAAAGATTGAAAATATCCATAGAAACCGAATAATTCTAAAACAATTAAAAAGGAAGATAAAATTTAGAGGAAAAATTAGGAAAATTAAGAACTGGAAGGAGTTTGAATAAGAAATTTTACACTTGTTCCTGAATTTCAACTGAATTTTCAAGCTACTGAAATACAAATGGATGGATGGAAGAATGGATAAATAGATGAATTAATAGATGAATAAATCAAAATGACTCTAGGAAGCTTGAAGCTATTAAGGTCTTCATTGAGACTATATGTAATTTTAAGTAGCTGCCATTGGGAGAAATTGGTATATATTACATTAATAAAACACTGAAATTGAGAGTTGAGATGTGAGCTTGGATAAATGCTCACAGAGTCTTGGACTTACTAGGTAAATTATCCAAAAAGAAATTAAAATAAAAGAATAATTAACATATCAGAATGAATTATAATAGAAATGAAATAGATATTAATAATTTAGTAATGAGAAAAAATGTAATGAGAAAAATGAACTCTAATATGACCACAAGTAACAATTAAAAATCCTAAATATCTACATTACAGTGAACTGTATGTAGTCTCTGAAGATTCTATGAGGTTTCTGACATTTCTATTTGTTGATTTATACTTTGAAGCTTGTATCATTGGATCTTATCATAAAATTGGGTCATTTCGAGGTTGATATCCTAAGAATTACTTAAAGGGACTTATTTAAATAACACTTAAGGTCTAGCTGTTCTGGCTACTCTAATTGCTGCACTGAAACTTGACAATATCTTTTGGTCTCTGCATATTTAAACTGAAGAAAAATATAAAAGAAAGGGTGAAAGCAAGGAGGAAATACATCTATCATTGTTTGCATTGTAGACACTAGTTAAATTCAAAGTGGGGAGGTGCATTTTGTGGATTAGGCCTAACTCTGTACTTTTATAAAAAGAATTATTTTGTTCTGGTAAGAACTCTTAACATGAAATCTACCCTCTTAACAAATTTTAAGTGTACAATACAGTATGTTGACTACTGATACCATGTTGAAAAGCAGACCTCTAGAGCTTATTCATCTTGTTTAACTGAAACTTTATGCCAGTTGATTAGTAACTCCCCATTTCCTTCTCCCCAGCCCTTGGCAACAGCATTCCACTTGATTCTATGAATTTGACTCTTTTAGATACCTCATATAAATGGAATCATGCAGTATATGTCTTTCTGTGACTGGCTTATTTCAGTTAGAATAATGTCCTCAAGGCTCATTTATGTTGTCCCATATTGCAGAATTTCCTTTTTTTTTAAGGCTGAGTATATTTTCTATTCTATGTATATGTCACATTTTCTTTATCCATTCGTCTGTTACAGACATTTGTTTCCACATTTTGGTTATTGTGAATAATGCTGCAATGAAATAGGAGTGCTAATATTTCTTCAAGATCTTGATTTCAGTTCTTTCTGGCAATTACCCAGAAATTGGATTTCTGGATCATATGGGGTAGTTCTATTTTGAATTTTTTAGGAACCTCCATACTGTTTTCCATAGTGGCTGCATTGCCACCAACAGTGTGCAAGGGTTCCAATTTCTCCATATCCTTACCAACACTTGTCTTTTGTTTTTTTGACCCTGACAGGTATGAGGTAATATCTCATTGTGGTTTTGACTTACATTTTCCTGATGACTAGTGACATTGAACCTTATTTATTTATTTATTTTTTGGCCTTTCACTACCCCCTACGTGCTTTTTTTAAAAAAATTTTTATTGGAGTATAGTCAATTTACAATGTAGTGTTAGTTTCTGCTGCACAGCAAAGTGAATCAGTTATACATATATCCACTCTTTTTTAGATTCTTTTCCATATAGGTCATTACAGAGTATTGTGAAGAGTTCCCTGTGCTATACAGCAGGTACTTATTAGTTATCTATTTTATATATAGTAGTGTGTATATGTCAGTCCTAATCTCCCAATTTATCCCTCCCCCTCCAAACATTTTTTAATATGTCTGTTGGCCATTTTGTATATCTTCTTTGGAGAAATATCTATTCATGTCTTTAGTCTATTTTAAAAATTGTAATATTAATTTTTTTTACTATTGAGTTTTAGGAGTTTCTTATTTATTTTGGAGATTAAACCTGTATCAGACATATAATTTGCAAATATTTTTTCCCATTCCATAGGTTGCCTTTTTACTCTGTTGATTGTTTGCTTTGTTGTGCAGAAGCTTTTTAGTTTGATGTAATCTCATTTTTCTATTTTTGCTTTTGTTGCCTGTGCTTTTGGTGTCATATCCATTAAATCATTGTCAAGACTGATGTCATGACATTTCTCCTATATTTTCTTCTAGGAGTTTTAGTGTTTCACGTCCTATATTTAAGTCTTTAGTCTGTTTTGAGTGATTTTTTGTGTTTAATATGAGATAAGATTTCAATTTTATTCTTTTGCATGTAGAGATCCAGTTTTCCCTACACAGTTTATTTAAGAGACTATCCTTTCTCCCTAGTATATTCTTGGCACCTTTGTTAAAGAACAGTTGACTGTATATGCACGGATTTATTTCTGGGCTCTATTCTATTCTCCATTTGTTAAAAGTCTTTCTGCCAGTGTGCTAGTGTTTTTATTACTGTAGCTTTGTAATATATTTTGAAATCATGGAGTGTGATGCTTCTAGCTATGTTCTTTCTCAAGGTTGATTTGGCAATTTGTGGTCTTTTGTGCTTTCATATCAATTGTAGAATTGTTCTTTTTCTATTTCTGTAAACAATGCCATTAGGATTTTGATAGGGATTGAACTGAATTTGTAGATTGCTTTGTGTAGTATGGACATTTTAACAATATTCTTCTGGTCCTTGAACATGAGATATCTTTCTGTGTATTTGTGTCTTCATTTTCTTTCATCAATGTCTTAATGTTTTCAGTGTAGAGATTTCTCACCATCTTTGTTAAATCTATTTCTTAGTATTTCATTGTTTTAATGCTATTATAAATGTGACTGATTTATTAATTTCTTTTTCACATAGTTTGTCATTAGTGTATAGAAATGAAACTGATTTGTGTATGTTGATTTTGTATCCTGTGACTTTACTGGATTACTCAGTTCTAATCATTTGTGTGTGTGTGGTGGTGGGGTCTTTAGAGTTTTCTAGATACAGAATCATGTCTTCTGCAAACAGGGAAAATTTTACTTCTCCCTTTCTGATTTTAGATGCCTTTTATTTCTTTTTCTTCTCTAATTACTCTGGCTAGAACTTTCAGTACTATTTTGGACAGGATGACATCCTTACTTTGTTCCTGATATTAGAGGAAAAATTGTGGGAGTTTATTACCCCTAGACCTGCCTTACAAGAAAATGGCTAAAGGGAGTTCTTCAAGTTGAAAGAAAAGAATGCTAAAAAGCAACATGATAAACTAACTATGTACTTTTAAAATAAGTACTAAGACATTTTAAGACACTAAGACAGAGAGCTACTTTATGCCCTCTATTATCTACCAAAACAGTATTAAACATTTCATCATTTTGTGTGTGTGTGCACTCCTTTTAGCCCTCTGCTTAAGAAATAGCAAAAGAAAGAGAAAACAAAGAAACAGAAAAGCTTCTGAGTATATTTGGACCCTGAGTGTTTTTTGCTTTTTATTTTTTAAAGTGGGGTGATGTGTTAGATATAAAAGACTTCCTTGCAATGGAGTTTCTCTAAGTGTGAAGGTCTTTAGGCCATTTTACTACTTATTTTGGAACAGAAATCATTGGCAGGCATGACATCCAAATGTGACTCCATAATTTTATTAAAGGATTGCTTAATGGACAGATTCCTTTCCATTTTTTGTAGCAGCATTAAAGAAAAAAAAAAACCTAGCATGAATTTTGCTTGGGTTTCAGATTTTCATGTTATTTGCTTAATAGTTACAATTTGTTAAACATCTCTTTTTATATGGAGGAAGCATAAATGATAATTTAATGGTGAGTATTAAAGAGCTTCTTGTCATTTAAAAATTCAACCAGGGGTTTCTGAGAACACCTATGTGTGTACCCAGTCATGATTCTGATACCCTGCTCTTGTCTTTCAGGTTAAGTGTGCAACTAGAAACTATGTTAATACCTTATTTTCTTCAATCTTATGACAGTTCTTTAAATCAATGGCCAAGTAATTGTCATTTTTAAGCCTGTAATTCAAGTAGCCAGTTCTAATTTTTTTTCTGAAAAAAATTGCTATACAAAGGAGGAGCGTTAAATAGAGTTATATAAATTATTTTCTTATGTGACTCAGCAGTTTAGGTAAAGGATTAACTCCATAACAGTGTCAAGCAATGTTTAGGAAATATGCAACAATCTATCTCTAGGCATTTTCCTATGGTAAGTTTGGGTCAGAGATGCAGTACCAAAACTTCCTCATGTCATGTTTTTCCTTTTCTATTTGAACTGTGTTTTGACAGTTTGTTTGCAATATTTTATGTCAATGCCCTTCATATTCAAAGATGTTGCCCCTTATAGTATTGCTTGCCTTATATATATTAGATAGGCGACCTTCAGGCCTTTTCATTTGGATTATATTTATTGTCAATTCCCTAATTCACAAAAAAGAATGCCATTTTGGGGCCTATTGTTACTGACAAGTTCTTACTGGATATCAAGTCACTCCAGGTTATATAGAAGCTGCTCAGATCACCAATCTGCCTCACAGATTTGAACTTGTATATAAGTGACTTTTGTGATTATTATTTTTGTCTTGTAATAATATAAAAGAAGCAGGGAAAATGTCACCAATACAAAGCTGTTATACATGTAGACCTTATACTTGCTTGTATGGAAAGTTCACTTTGCAACCTCCTAGATTATTATAGTCACTGTTTGGCTCTTAATGCTGTCAGCTGGATCTAATAAAGAACCTTGATGCCATTGTCAGGTAATACACAGGTGAAGCAAAAATGCTGTTAAGTGGAAAAAAGGTGTCAGTAGAAGGGAAAAATGGAAAAGAAAGAATAAGTTAACGTGATGAGGAAAGTACATATCAGATAATTCAAATTGGTCATCCCTCTGCTATACTTAAATCTTGTAGTGGAACTCTTGACTTCCTTATAAAACACAAACTGTCTCTGAGAAAAATTAATACATTTAAAAGTCATTTCACATGTATTTTTTTAAATTCTAGTTTTGTATATAATACTTATATTTAATAAATAGTTGAATTTTTTAAATTGTATACCAAAAATGCAGAACACTATGCTAACTGTAGTAGAGGATATAAAGATATATATAACATATCCCCTATCCTTTAAGAACTAAAACTTACTGAAAGAGTTAAGATGCGCAGCTATAGCACAAGCAGAATTCTTTATGAACTATCTGAGTGGATTTTGTCCCACTGCTATAAGACAGTGCTTCCAGTTATGGCACAAATCAATAATAATAATATTTGTAAAGTGTGCTAGGTTAAAATGAGAGAGAGTTTGTAATTAGTAGAAAATTTATTGTTTATATTATCTAATTACAGTAATAAAAATAGAATATAAAATATTAGATATCAAATTTTGAGTTTATATAAAACTTATAAATAATGTCTTTAAAACCATCTCATTGTTGGACTTGAGCTTGAATTCCATGAACATAAAATATTTACACAAGATGCAGTGATTTTTAAAATATGTCCACAAATCCACTGATACTCTTCCCTTCAAAAAGTGGAGCCTAATTCTCCTTCCCTTGTGGGGTGGACTTAGGGACTTAAATATAAAAAATAGAATATGGCAAAAGAGATGATATGTGACTCACAAGACTCATCACAGAAGATATTTTGTCCTGCTCTGGGCTCTCTGTTAGATCACTTGATCGGGGGAAAGTCAGCTGCCATGTCAGAAGAACACATATGTATACCAAGTAGTTATTTTGAAAGACCCACAGCAAGGAACTGAGGCCTTCAACCAACAGCCAGTAAGAAATTTAGACCTTTGTCACTAGTCAGGTGAACGAGCAGACTTGGAATGGAATCCTCCAACTGCAGTCAAGCCTTTGGATGCCTGCAACCCTGGCTGACATCTTAATTATAATATCATTGGGAAACGCTGAGCCTCAGCCACCCAGCTAGGCTACTCTTGCATTTTTACCCTAAAGAAACTGAAATAATAAAAGTTTATTGTTTTAAAGCCTTTATGTTTTAGAGTAATTTGTTAAGTAGCAATAGGTATTTAATATACCAAGTTTTAATTATAATCATTTTTAAGTCTTCATCGTCTCCAATAACAAGTAATTTAGGCTGAATAACTGATAAAAATATAAAACTTTTTACAGTCACTCAGACATTTCCAATAGTTGAAAGATTCTGTGCAAGAATTTATTTTCCCATTTCTTTCATTGACAAGTATAACCTTGATTGTATGTGTGTGAAAATGTGAATGGACTTCAGATCTAATTGAATTTTTATATCATCCTATATTTCAAAATTATGATGAAACTCTAATTTACAGAAGAAAAGCCATTCTGCTTCTAGGAAGTGTGTCATTAAAAATGTTTATCAAGCAAAAATGGATTGAAGTATCTGATATATGTGTATAGTCAGCCCTCCATATCTGACAGTTCCACATCTACAGATTTAACCAACTCGATCTAAGATATTCAGAAAAAAGTTTCCAGAAAGTTTGAAAAACCAAAATTTGAATTTGCTACTCACAGGCAACTATTTACATAGCATTTACCTTGTGTTAGGTATTTTAAGTAATCTATAGATGATTCAGGAGTACGTGCATAGGTTATATGCAAATACTACACCGTTTTACGTAAGGGACATGAGCATCAACCCATTGTGGATACGGAGGGATGACTATAGTCTGGATTTGAGAGCCACTACCCCAGATCAGCTGCACCTTGGGCTATGTGCGATATTAAGCACCTATTTCATGAGTCTCTTGTCTATAGTAAATAGCACCACACACAGTAACTCACTGCTCAAGTACATTTTCAAGTGATAGAAAGCCTCCTGAGCCCCATTCTATTGCCATGACTGTAGAGTAGTGTCAGATCACACTTGACTCCAAAGGCTCTAGATAAAACTTATGGCAAAGGGGTGCCTAGAGGCTGTAGTAACTCCACTCTCCACAAGGGTGATCAGTGTCTCTGGGCACTCCGTTATTCATTAACAGCTCACTAGTATGCCACATCACACCAGCTGGGGAACTGTGCTTAGAAATTCAGAAGAGAGAGTACTCCTTTTGTATTGGTCTTCTCGGGCTTCAATAATAAAATGCTACAGAATGGGGAGCTTAAACAACAGAAATTTATTTTCTCACAGTTCTGGAGGCTGGAAATCCATGATCAGGGTGCTAGCATGGTCATTTTTAGGGAGGCCTCTCATTCTGGCTTGTACATGCCAGACATCTTGCTGTGTGCTCATGTGGCCATTTTAGTCTGTGTGCATGGAGAGGTGGAGAAAGTAAGCTGTCTGGTATCTCTTCTTTTAAGGACATTAATCTTATTAGATCAGGACCATTTTACTTGTTTTCTGCTCTGGTTTGTATATGTCTTCAGTTTTTGTTTCTCTGTTTCTTTTTTTCCTGTTTTTTTGATTATTCAAATACATTTTATAATCCATTTTAATTTGTTGGATTTTTCATTGAACCTCTTCACATTATATATTTATTTTCTCTAGGGATTATAATATAAATCCTTAATTTAGCACAATCTACTTAATATTGTACCACTTCACAGAGACTACAGAAAGGAGGAGCCTAAATGGCATATGTGGTTGCATGAGTTGTATATTTTATATGAAGTGCTATCTTTCATGAAAAAATTTTCATTAATAGTATGTGTTTTGGGTTATATTGTTGGCATTGCAAATGTTACATAATTCTCTGGATTCTGTTATAAGAATGTTGACTTTTTTTAAACACACTCTTAAAAACTACTTGCTTTTGAACATTCTCCAGAGTCCTCAGGATTGTTTTGTTTTGTTTTGTTTTGTTTTTTGCCAGATGTTAGCTAGATGTTAGGATCTTACTTCAACAGTTGACTACTTCCTTAAGCCTCAGTTCCTTTATCTGAAAATGGGGATAAAAATAGTACAGTACTTACCTCATAAGATTGGTAAGAGGACTAAATGAGATAATTTGTTTAAAGGACTCAGAACAATTTGACATGTAGCAATCATTCAGTAAATATTAACTGTATTGTTATGATTGGTGATCAGTAATATCTTTCTTATGAGGTAATCAATATTAAAGTAAATGATAAATTGTAGTTGGAAGATTATATTAGGTAAGTAAACAAGTATAAAAGCATGCAAGGCTTTATAGGCCATGACAAGTAATTTGAATTTTATCATGAAGGCATATGGAAGCCATAGATCTTTAAAGACACAATTTCAAGAGATTATTGTGGCTTCATCACTGTGTGGGAAATTGTGTGTTGGGAAACGCAGAGACTACTTAAGTAGACATTGCAAATAGTCAAAGTAAGAGTTGATAGAAACCTGAATTAGGGTGATAGCAAGGAAATGGAAGAACAGAATCAATTAATCTGAGCTATGTTTTTGAGGTAAACTCTACAAGACTGATCGATAATATGAATAAACTATTAGGTGTTATTTGTTGAGATAAAGGGCTGACTTTAGAAGGAATTAATTATTGGTAGCAACTGAGATCTTTTGAATGTGTTTTGAATGTGCCAAGTTTGAAAAATACCTATAAGACTTCCAAGTGGAAATGATAAATTTGAGAGTTATCAGCATAGAGATTGATATTTAAAGCCATGAACGTGATTCACTTCAGAAGAGAAAATAGAGATGGGAAGGGGACCTAGTATCAAGTCCTCAACAACTCCAGAAATTTGGTGAAAAGAAAGAGTCTGAAAACAAAACTAAGAAGAAGTCATCAGAAAGCTGGAAGAAAAATCAGGAGAGCTTTAAACAACATAAGGGAAAAAAAAAGAGATATCTTCAGGATATCAGGAGAGCTTTAGAGAATCTGGAAATCAGAAAATATGAAAAAAAAAAAGATTTCAAGGAGGAGAAATGATCAGCTGTGTTAAATGCCATTGAGAGTTCAAGAAAGATTAGAACAGAAAAAAAGTGTCCCTTGTATTTATCACCATAGAAGCTTTTGTTAGGGAGAGTTTCAACAGGTGGGTGAGTACAGTAGAGTTGAAATCCATATATAAATAAAAAATTGATAAATTGAAAAATTAATAAAAGGTGAATAAAAGGATATAGTACAGGGAGACAATCAAATCAAACAGGAAAAATGGAATAGTAGCTAGAGGGCAATGAGGGTCAGGGGAGTGTTGTTGTTCTTGCATTGGTGGTGGTAGAGGTGGTAATGGTAGTTTAAACATGGCTGTGAATGATCCAGTAGTGAGGGGATGATAAAGGAGAGAATTAAGATAATTGCAGAAGCGAAGCTAAAGGGGGATGGGACCAAAGCACATGTAAAGAATTTGGCCTCTGCTGAAAGAAGGGATGCTTCCTTCATTGTATCAGGGTAGAAGAAGATGCATGAATGTACAGACAAGTTTATAAATTTGGTTATGGAAATATGAGAACATTTCCATCACTTGACTTCTGTTTTTACTGTAATGAATGAGATGAATTATCAAGTCCTGAAACAAAATATACATACAAAGAAGGCTTTCCTGTATGTTCTGTGTTAACTGTCCAGTGGATGTTGAGGGGTGTGATAAAATGCTTTGCTGTATTTTCCCCACTCATTACTAAATTATGTGGCTATTTGAACGCTATGCCATTGATGGAATTAAAGAGATAAGATAAACTCCTTGTTTTCCATATCAAATATAATGAAAAAAACAATAACATATTGTTCTTACTCTTTGTCAGGCCCTGCTCTAATAATTATATATTATACTTTATCAGGCTTTTTCATTTTATTAATTCACTTAATCCTGTTAGAACCCTATAAATTGGGTATTATCATCCACAGTTATCAGACTGAAGCCCAGAGAATTGAATAACTTGCCTACACTTAGTAAATAGTAGAACTAGATTCAAATCCAGCCAAATTGTCTCCAGATTTTAGGCTTTCACCACTATGCAAAGGACATTGATCTTGAGCAACAGATTCACTCATCCATTCATCTACTCATCCATCCAACAAATATATTTATTGGCATTTACTATTTAGTTAAGCCCACTACCCCCCTAAAAAGAAAACCCTACTCTCTGCAAAATACTAAGAATGGAGGATGAAAAAAAAAAAGTACAGTCCCTACCACTAAGGAAATTATATCTAGCTTGCTACTATGGCAAAGAATTACTACATAGAGCTTTAATATAAATGAAATGTGTGGTAAATTCTATAAGGAAGGAAGTGATATGAGAATTTAAAAACTATCCACTCTTATTTAAAGAATAAAGAAAAGTGACATGTGAAGAGACCTTGAAAAATGCATAGAATTTGAACTTACGTAAATAGGGAAAACAACATACTGGACAAAACATTAAATAACATAAGCAAAAGCCCAAAGATAGAAAGATGTGGCAGATGTATAGGGGGGAATAAAATGGAGCTCTTCTCCTATAATATAGGATCCTAAGCTTAACTGTAAAGGACCATGAAGGTTTTGTTTTCCTTTGTCTGGGTAGAAGGCATGACATGATTAGAGTCCTAGTTTTAAAAGATGAATTGTATAGCAGTGAGTGATATCTTGAAGCAGAGAAGGAAACTGGGAGGTTTTTAAAAGTACTAATGGGATTATGTTCAACCAACCACTGAGAAAAATGTCAATCATTAGCCAAAAAGTAATTATAGTTAGTATACACAATGAAGTACAGCTTCTATCTTCAAAGAGCCTCCAGTTTCACCAAGGAGGCAAGACTTACTTACATTGAACTATTAAGGGACAAACATATATATATATTGGTAACTGTGATGTTGTGACTTATAACAAGAAAGATATATTTGGTCTTTGTCCCCTGTTCTGGCATAGAGCTCCTGAAACTTCCTAAGTGATGAAAGCAGAGCAACAAAGACGTCTTTTGTTATGCTAGTGAGGTGACTTTTGGAACTCATCTAAGGATGGGGGCTGGTTTCCAGGGGAATCAACCACATGATTAGAGGGTTAGAACTTTCAATCCCAAACCTGACCTCTGGGGAGGGAAGAGTAGCTGGATTGAGTTCAGTTGTCAAAGGCCAGTGATTTGATCAATCACACCTGCGTAATGAAGCCTCCATAAAACTCCAAAGGACTGGGTGCAGAGAGCTTCCAGATTGGTGAACACATGGAGTTTCAGGGAGAGTGATGTGCTTAGAGAGAGAGCACGGAAGCTTCTCACCCTTTTCCAGTCCCTTGCCCTATGCATCTCTTCCCTCTGGTTTTTCCTGAGTTATATCCTTTTATAACAAACCAGTAATTTACTAACTTAAATGTTTGTCTGAGTTCTGTGAGCTGCTCTAGCAAATTAATTGATACCAAGGAGAGGGTTGTTGGAACCTCCAATCTATAGCTGGTTGGTCAGAAGCACACATGATAAGATGGACTTGTTGCAGGAAATGGGGTGCAAGAGAATGGTCACATCCCAGGTCTTGGGCAAGTCCTTGGGACAGACCACCAAGTGAGGTTCCTTGGCTTTGCACAGGAAAGCATTCAAGAGCGAGCAGAAATAGAGTGAAAGCAGAATTATTCAGGGAGATATACACTCCATAGACAGAGTGTGGGCTGTCTCAGAAGGCAAGAGGGCCCAGGATATAGGGTTGTTAGCTTTATGGGCTGGGTAATTTCATAGGCTAACAAGTGGGAGGATTATTCCAACTAATTTGGGGAAGGGGCAGCGATTTCCAAGAATTAGGCCACTGCCCACTTTTTGGCCTTTTATGGTCAGCCTAGGAACTGTCATGGCACCTGTGGGAGTGTCATTTAGCATGCTGATGTATTACAGTGAGCGTATACTGAGGCTCAAGATCTACTGGAAGTTCAGTCTTAAGCCATCTTGGTTCTAACCAGTTTTTGTGTATCCTCAAGTACTGTGGCATTCTTTTAAAGGTTGTGCCCTGCCCCCTTCCCTCCTATCTCAGACTTGCAATTAGCATCCAAAGAGAGAAGGGGGAGGGCAGGATGGTAGGACTGAGCTCTTAACCTGTGGGATCTGATCCTATCTCCAGGTAGGTAGTATCAGAATTAGGTTGAATTGTAGGACACCCAGCTTGTGTCAGGGCGTCGTTTGGTGGTATGGGAAAACTCCCTCACTCCACACAAACCAGAACCTTTAGGAACATTTTAGTGTTGTGTTTTCTATCCCTGATCTTTTATTCTTGGCCAGGTTTCCCATGTCAAGGTTTACACATAAAATTAAATTTACCCATAAGAGTACCTTTTCTAGGTAGTTGTTCCAGACCACACCCTGTTTACTCTAGACTTGAAATTCTGGCTTTCATTCCTCTGAGTCTCTAGTGCCTTGCTTTGGACTCAAACTCTTAATGCTTATTTTTGGACACCTTGGCTTTCACTTGCTAGCCTTATTTTTCTACTTTGCTCTAGGCTCTGCTTCCTTTTCTAATGTTATTATTCCTGTGGCCTCAAGTGAAAATCCTACCTGTTCACTTCTTTCCTACTGCCTGACTAGCCCACAGGTTCTGCCTTTCTTCATGGCCACCTTAATTTCCATAAATGTTCCACCATCAGATTTGTCATTATGACGTATAAAAACTTTAAGAGAGTCTTCTATTAGAAGATTAAAAGATTAGAAAAGATGAAACCCTCATAGACTAGAGTTAGCAGAGATTCAATTTCAATAGAGAGAGGGAATCAGTCAAACACGGGAAACATCTTTTCTGAAGATTAATAAGCATTCTTTTTTTACCTGTATTTGCCACCTGGTCCTAAATTCATCATCTGGTTTGTCAGAAAATAAATAATGAACAACAATGTGATTCAGGTTTTTATATTGGATAGCTTGGCTCTGATAACAAATAAACCCAGAAACATATATTGATCAAATATAATTACCTTTTATTTCTGGCTTCCATAAGAGTCCAAGTTGGATAATCCTGGTCAGCGAGTACTTTTTCAAGCAGGGATTCAGGGAGCCAGAGTCCTTCTACCTTGTAGATCTACCATCTTCTAGCACTTTATCCTAATCTCTGTGCAGTGGGTCAGAAGAAGAAAGAAAATATAGAGGAAGCACATTTGTTTCTTAATAGCCTTGGACCAGAAATGACACATATAACTTTTGCTGACAATGTCCTAGAGAAGACTTAGTCTCACAGCCACACATAATAGCAAAGGAGGCTGAGAGATTTCATTTCTTTGAGTATCCAGTGAAGGGAAAAGCAACTTTTAAGGCAGCTGTTAGTTTCCACCAGAGTTAAGAAAAATAAGGTAAAATGAATTACAAAGCCCCTTGCAAATATGAGGTAATAATAACTATATGTAAAAATAATATGTATGATTAAGTAATAAGTATAAGGTAAAATGCTGCTATTGAGTCAGTGCAAGTTAAATAATTGTGAGAGATAATAAAGGAAATATAGGAATCAGTGCATTTCTTTGTTAAAATATTCCAATAGTGATTTTTCTCTCCAAAAATCACGATTAAATCACAAATTGAAAAGGAATATCAGTTGGGGAAAATGCCCCTTAATAAAGTAAATAACAAGTTCTTGTCAATTTTATTAATGTGGCTTTCAAAACAACTGGGACAGAAAATAAACTGTGCTTAACACTTGTTTAATGGATTATATTTGTCTGCTGTGTGATGTAGGTCAGAAAGAGTCTGAAGATAAAATTGAGGATGAAGAATTGGATGTCAGTTTTAGGATATCAATGTTCAAACTACCAGTACATACTTCAGATTCACTGAGGCATGCTGCATTATTGAAAGCAAAAGAACAAGATTATTTTCCTGTGTATACCGAGCCACTTTCTACCACTCATCAAAAACCAGTAATTAAAATAAAAGACATGCTGTTGGAGAAGAGTGTAAGAAGAGAGTTTTTTACAACACAAAGAACTGGTATGAAACTCCAAGCACTTTATGATATTGATAAATATTGCTCAGAACAAAAGAAGCAGGCAAGCTATAAAAATAAAGTAACAGCTGTAAGCGTGGCACAAGTGGCCCAAGAACGAGTTAGATTAACTATTCAAGAAAATTTAAATAAGAAAATATATGCTACACATAAACTAACTGCAAGAGATAATAAGACCATTCAGAATGGTTTACAACGACTTTGGCAGGACAGATCCAACTACCTTGAGAAAGTTAAAGAGAGGAGAGTCCTGTTTCTGGAAGAAAAAAAACAAAAGGCTAAAGACCGTTTATTAATTCAAAACTTAAATAATGAGCGCGCTCTTTTGACCAAAGAAATGACTAAAATTGACAGATTGAAGAAGAAGCAGGCTGTCTTAAAAGAGAAGAGCCTAATTGTTCAGCAAAAACTGGCAACTGAAAAATATCAAAAGGATTTACTTAAACAAATGAAGGAAATTAGGTAGGTACAGTTTTGATATAATAGAAGCTTTTACATTGTTGGGGAGGAAAAAATTTTCCTCTGCCTTCTAGGTTCTCTTGGCTGGTTTAAGAACTAAATGGATGTGAGACAGATTAACAGGAGAAAATCAAACAAAAGTTTAATAACATCTACACGTGGGAGGGACCCGGGAAAACTGAGTAACTCCCCCAAGTAGCTGAAGCCATCACCTTAAATACAATCTTCAGCTAAAGACAAAAGGAGGTGTTGAGGACGGAGAACCAATTATGAGAGGTTACCAGGAAAAGCACAGTAAACAAGGGTAAGGTTGTCATACCGATCTGTCACCTGTCTTCTCCATCAAGTTTCTAGAGGTTTGGTCATCCTCTTCCTCAGCTTATAGAGTTGTAAAATAGCTCAAAGAGATGAAAAGACACAGATAATTCTAAAGGGTACACCAGACAGGACCCCCAGTAATTTTTTTTTACCCTTTTTTACCCTTGTGTGTCTTTCACAGTTTTTTTTTTTTTTTTTCTTCTGATATTAGATTGAAGCTTATCAGCCAGTTTTATCCTGGTTATATTTTAAGTGACCAAACTGTGAATACGTATGTTTAAGGCTTATCTAGAAATACTTAAAGATCATTATAACTGCTTATTTCATTTACATTTTAAAATGCTATTGTTTAAAAAAAGTAGTCTGTACTAGAAAGGAGTGTAAAATAAGAAGAAAGCATTTGTCTTTTCCTAGCGATAAGTAAATTTAAAGCTATTTACTGAGGTACTTTATATAATATCTTTTTAAGTATGAAAAATATATTTTTCTCCTCCAAAATTTAAAAACATTTTCCTTAATGTATACTTTGTGTATGTGTGTGTGTGTGTGTGTGTGTGTGTGTGTGTGTGTGTGTGTGAGAGAGAGAGAGAGAGAGAGAGAGAAAGATTTTGGAAATAATTTTTTTTATAATTTAATAGAAAATATATATTTTGGAAAAGAGAATGAAAGCTAGTAGTCTGGTATATCAAAATGTAAGTCTAGCACAAATCAATGTTAAAGAAAATTTAAGCAGCTTAGTTTTATTACAGCAAATTGAATGTCTGGCCATCATTAATCTGTAGAGGATACAGAGTCAAGTGAGCTTCCTAATGTGTATTAACTGAATTATCTTCTCTTGTAAGCTGCTGCACAGATATTATCCTTGAGAGTACACAGGAATAAGGCAATGTTCTGGTTATGTCAATAATGTATCCTAAAAGGCATTACTGAGTTTTATTATAAATGTTTTCAAATAAAGATTATCAATGTGCAGAAAAGAGCTGTGACTCAAAAAAGTAAAATCTGTCTAGAGACTTCAGAAGTTTCTCAATTCTTTTTCTGCCATTTGATTCTTCATTAACGTATCAAACACTTCACCTAAAAGTATTCTGGTGAATCTCAATAACTAGTGAAGTCATTACTGAGAATATAACTTCCTGATCCTGCTCTGGAATGAGGAAAAATGAATGAAGAAAGGGGAACCATAAAGCTCTAGTTTAGGAAATTGATAAAATACCCATAGGAGTGTTTAAGAAGGAATTAAAAAGAGACTTTAAAATGAAAGAATTTCTATATCAGGTAAAAGCTGGTCATAAGTTTCCCCAAATATTCTTGTCCCTACTCGAAAAAAGTGATGACACTGCTCAGGGCAGAACAGCATCGTGTACATTTTGAAGTAGAGTATCATTTAGCTTGGAAGATCTGGCACCTAAGGCAGTTATCCAATTACATCATCTTCTTCTTGTCCTTATTTTTGTCATCAATTGACCTTCTTGACTACCCTCTTCATTCCCTGTAGTCCTCATATCCTGATATATAAAGCTTTTCTTTATCCAGCTTCTGCCGTTATCACTGTTAACTTCCAAATTCAGAAGAACAACCCTCCCAATTGCCTAACCTAACCTAAACATTTTTGGATCCCAGAACCCTTTAAACTCATTTCCATAGATATATAAACGCCACCTCATCACTTGGAACTGCACCACCTCTTAAATTTTAAACTCATATATTTACTTATGGCTAAAATCTTTATCTTTTCAACTCTTTTTTTCCTTTACTTTCACCACATGTATTCTTCAAATATATTGTGACACTCATCCCTCAAATAACCTTTCTTATAGACTTTCTAGTGTAGCTTCCAGGGTTCTTTCATTCGATTATTCTTTTTTCCATTTCACCCAGTGTCCCTGATGTCTTTTTCTTTCATTGCCTCCACCATGCTAACCGCCTCAGCCCCTACCTTGGAACAATCCAGTTATCTATCTTCATTTTTTGTATTCAGGTAAAAATGGCTAGAAGACATCAGTGACTTGTAGATTTATGCTGATATCAATTCTATGGCCTCCAACTTTAGCTGCTCCCTCAGGTGCTTGCTCTTTCTCCCATTACCTACAAAAGTGATTTTAAACCTCATCAGCTATAGAGCTTCCTATGCACATACCACCTCTGACCTTTCCTTCTCAACAAGTCACTCTGTCCCAAAGGAATTTTAGGCCTTCAAGCTTGAATTTGTTCAATTTTCCAATTCCCTATCTATAAAATTCTACATATCCTATATTTATCCTCATTTCCTTTTCTACTGTCTCAGGATTAGGTTCCCATTTTCCTGTTAAGAGCTAATAATCCCTCTGTTTTTGCTCTTAGTAAGCCTGGAAGTGGGTAATGCAAGACCTCTGTGCTAGGCAGAATTATGGCCCCCAAGAAGATACCATGCCCTGATCCCTAGGACTAAGAATAGGATAAGAGATGGTGGGGGAGGGGAAATTTCTCCTCTTTCCCCTATTAGTTCCTTTGGCTGGCAAGTAAAATAGCATAAGGCAGATTAACAGGAGAAAACCAAATGTATTACATGTGCAAAGGGAATCCATGTAAGTATGAAGTATTCCAAAGTCAGCAAGGCAAGGTAAGGTATATATATACTCTGGACTAAGGAGAAGAAGGTGGGGGTCTGAGGCTTCAAGGGGAAGTAAGGTTATTCACAGGAAGAACAAAAATAGTTAATGTTTGGTAAAAACATATTTGCTGGGCCATCCTAAGACAATAAGGCACTTTGATCAAATGGGCTTTGGTAGGTTCCTCCCTGTCTACAATGCCCAATACTTTACTATAGTAACTATGGTGACAGCTTCTTCCTGGCACAGGCCCCCTATTTTAATTTCATTTAGGCAGTAAGGGGGAAGTTCAAAGGTTCTTTTGGACCTGGATTGTTTTTAGCTCAAAATAATTTGCATTCCAGAGTGGCATATCTTTGGGAAGCCTGCCCTTGTCCCCATCAATACTACACTTATGGATATGCTACCTTACATGGCAAAGGGACTCTGCACATGTAATTGAGGATTGACCTTAAAATAGGAAGATTATTCTGGATTATTCAGATGGGGGCAGCATATTGCATGAGCCTTGAAATGCAGAGGCAGGAGAGAAAGTCAGAGGGAATCAAAGTAGGAGAAAGACTTGACATGACACGGCTGACCTAAAGATGAAGGGAGCCATGTAGAAAAAGTGAGAAGGAAATGAATTCTGACAACAACCAGCAATCTTGGAAAGAGAACCTCAAGGCCTGGATGAGAACCATGGCCCTGGCTGACACCTTGATTTCAGTCTTGTGAGAACCCAAGCAGAAAATCCAGCTGAGCCATGCTGTTCCTGGACTTCTGACCCATGGAAATTATGAGATAATACATGGTTGTTGTAAGCCAATACATTTTATAATAGTTTGTTTTATAGCAATAGGAAAATACAGACTCCTTTTTTCTCCTTTCTTACGATTGCTTTGGTTATTCCAGGACCTTTGCATTTCCATGTACAGTTAGCTTTTAAAACATTCAAATTACCTAAAGTTAATACATTTTAAATAAATGGTAATCTAAATTTAATCACATATATATTTAAAACAAATTTAAATGTTAATTTCTACCCAAAAAGCTCTTTGCATATTAATTTGGGGAGAACTGACATCTTAGTAATATTGTCTTCCAATCCTTGAACACGATATAACTCTCCATTAATTTAAATTTTCTTTAACTTTTTTCAGCAATATTTTATCATATTCAGGTATAGGCCTTGCATGCTTTTTATTAAACTTATGTCAAAGTATTTATTTTTTGATGGTATAGTAAATGGAATTTCTTAATTTCATTTTCCAGTTGTTCGATTCTGGTATATATAAATATTGATATAATAGATTATTATGTTTTTCACTCTTCAATTCTTTTAAATAGTTTGTTTTTTACATTTTGTCCAAGTTTATAATTGTTATCTGTAGCAGGGCTATTTCAATAAATGTCTTAGACTGAATTAATACCATTAATTAATTACATGTGCAAGGTCTATTTTTCTGTGACTTCTACTCTGTTGCATGTCCAGACATGACTACTCTCCAGAGCTCCTATTTCAAAAGAGTTGTAGCTAATTTTCATTGAGTGATTATTAAATACCAGCCTTCCTCTAAGGATTTTAAATGTATTAGCTCATTTACTCCCTACTAAACCCTATGAGTTGCATTGTCCCTTCTTAAAGGTGAAGAAATGATGCATGTAGAGCTTAAATAACTTGTCCAAAAATCAATCAGTAAATTGCAGATCTGGATTTCAAATCCAAGCAGAATGGTTTCACTATGTGTACTCCTAACCATAAGCCATTGTTTCTTTGTATTCAGCTCCCTAGACATTTCCATATAGATAGCCAGGCTCTTTAAACTCAGTATTGCCGAAATAGAATTCTAATCTTTCTTCCCATCTGGCTGCTCTTAAGTTTCCTATCCTGATGAATGCCACTGTTATCCATACAATAAAATAAATTATTAAATGTTAGGTACTCCTCTAAGGATTTTAAATGTATTAACTCATTTAGCCCTTTACTAAACCCCATGAGTTGAATTATTCCCTTTTTAAAGATGAAGAAAGTGAGATAGAGAGAACTTAAGTAACTTGTCCAAAATCACATAGTCAATAAGTTGCAGACTTTCTAGACTTAGGCCTCTCTTCCACTCCCTAAGTCCACATTTCTGAGTATACTTAAATACAAATAAATATATGTATTTCATTTATATGTTCATATACCTTTATTTCTCTTTACTTTCTACAAGCTTCTCAAAATTATATCATGTCTTATTTATCTTTATGTTTCCAGGATCTAGGGATAGTGCCAAGCATTATAATACATAACTCTTGAATGAATGAGGATGAATGAATGAATTTTCCTAAGGCCCATGACATTTCTCAGGTTTGCCAGAGTAACCTGGTTCACCTTTCTCTAACTTAATCAGAGTCTGCTAGGGCTACCATAACAAAATACCACAGACTGGGTAACCTAAGCCACAGAAATTTGTCTTCTCAAGTTCTGGAGACTAGAAGTCCAAGATGAAGGTGTTGTCAGGTTTGGTTTTCCCTGAGGCCCCTCTCCTTGGTTTGAAGATGCCTGCCTTCTCACTGTGTCCTCACATGGCCTTTGTTCTGTGTATACACATCCTTGGTGTTCCTTCATCTTCTCATAAGGACACCTCTAAAAGGCCTTTCTCCAAATACAGTCACATTCTAAGATACTGTGGGTTAGGATTTCAACATTTGAATTTGTGGAGGTCATATTTCAGTCCATAGTAGAGTCCTAGAAAGAGCTTGGATTTAGTGAGGCTTAAGTAAAAGTTCTGCAAGTCATGGCATAGTTTGGTTAGATGCCTCTTTGGGAATCTAAGCCAGCATTTGTAAAAATTCTCAGTTATAGCTAATAGAAAACTTAGAAATATTAGCCCAAGATGAATATTATTTAATGATATAATAATATTTTAAGCAATAAGTGGAGTTCTATCTTTTTCCCATTTTGTATATATCTATTTTGAAAACATTTAATTATCATTAACAATTTGATTGATTGTTATGGTTTTAGTCATTTAAAAGTATCTTATTCTGTTACCTTACTTTTTTCTTCTTAGGGCTCAAGAAATATATAAAAGACACTGTGAAGAAAAGATTGTTAATGATATAATTGCCTTTCAAAAAGCTTGTGAAAGATTTCAAGATACTAAAACAAAAGCTGCAATTGTGAAAAAGAATTTAATCCTTAAAGTTCCCGATGGAATGACAAAGTGAACCAATGCCAGATCACAGTCTATGGTCATTTTGATTTATGGCCATTATTTTTAGTTAAAGCACTTTGAAATAATACTATAAAAGAAGAAGTACTCTATCTCACAAGATGGATTTGTATGTAAATCTTCTAAAAATATAAAGAGTGATTAAAATGTTTCTCTTCTCGATCATAATTTAACTTAAATCAGGTTGAGTTGGCTCACCTAAAGGTTCCTTACATATCCAGATACCGAAGGAACAATGAAAAGTGATTTAAATTATTGCAGGAAATACTGCAAAGGCATTGCTTGTATTGTTTCATAACCTGAGTACAGCAATTTGTAAGCCATTCTCAGTTTCTCTGGCAACCTTAGAATAGTAATTTCGGCCCCAGCTATTGACTTTTATTAAAACACTGTGTTCTTTGATTAGTTTCTTTGCCTGCTTTCATATATTTAATTATATTTCCTGTTTATTTTGTTAAAACAATTTCTTTTTTCAAAATAAAAGTTTCACCATTATATTGGTGACTCATGTTCTTATAAAAATTCAGAAAATATAAATTGTAAAAGGGAAATTAAACATTCTTATTAACTTCCTAGAAGATTGTAAGATTTTTGTATATTTACTTTCAATGTGTTTGCCTTTACATATATGGGGGGCAGAGAGGAGAAATAGAGAGAGAAAGGATGCATGTAATTGAGTAATTGTGATCATAAAGTATTCAGAAATGGTATATATTCATTTTAAGTCTATTTAATACATATTCATGGTGTAGAATTTGAAAAATAAAGAACAATATAAAAAGATACAAAAATTCTTTGTAAAATTTTAGTCGATTTTCAATAGTATTTTCAATCTAGAAAGATAAATGTCTCACTTACTATGACATTGCTCACTTAATACAATGTAACTAATGCCATTCAAAATTTCTCTTTAATACTCATCAGTTATATATGCAAGTTTTTAAGTGTTTCTTTTTAAAATTCTCTAATTTTATTAGTCTATGGTAAATTTCCCAAAATTAAATATTTTACAACAGCAGTTGTTCATTGTGCTTCTATGCTGGACTGCTAAAAAATGCTAGTAGCATTTTCCTTATGTTCTGTAAAATAATAGCTGTCTATTTAAATCCATGGTATCAGTTCTCCCTTTTCTTGTTAATTTGCAGATAACTAATGAGCAAGTCGTATTGGTGTTTCTAATTATTCTTCAAAAACAACAAAGGGGTATACAGTGAAGTGGTAAAAGTGTGACAGATGTAGATTTCCATAACAAATTAGATAATCTCTCTGTTACCCCGTTTTTCTGTTCTGTATTTGGAAATAATACATATATTTTTGGCATTTAATTAAAAATAATAGTCCATGTCATGTAGCATTGTTATGAGACTTGAATGAGAAAAACACAAAAAGCAACATAGTGCATTCCACAGAGTAGGCACTTAATAAAGGTAAGTGTGTAGTAGTGGATGCAGAAGTCTTTTCTGTGTACTTATAGGAGGATTTGTCAACTATCTAAGAGCTAAGGGACACTTTCTCAAGGAATGGTAGAATTTTTTGTATTATATATTTGAATATAATTCATTCATTCAATCAATACCTTTATTTACTATTTGTTGCCCTTTCTATATGTTCCCATTCCATACTACAGATCTTTTGTAATCTTTATCACACAACAGGTAATTGATAATTTCCTTGCTAGTTTCCACCCAACTGTGAGCTTCTTTAAGGCAAAGACGATTTTACTCATCTCTGTATTTCTATTACTTTGTACTAATGCAGATATTATATTACACACAATGCTTTTTCTGTTTATAGCTCTGTTTTCCTATTTATGTGTGGTCCCAGGTCAATCTCATGACTTTTACTGCTGCTTGCTGTTTATGTTTTGAAGAATCAAAAATATGTATCTCTAGGTTATATCTTAAATTTCATATATCTCCTATATTTCCAAATGCATGCTAGATACCTCTACTTTGAATGCATAAAATCTTTTAAAAAATCATACATTGAGATGGAATTTATTATTATTTTTTACTATTTCCCTCCCTTTCCAATCTTGCTTCTCTTTCTATATTCCCAAACTTCCCTAGGTTCATAACCATCTAAAGTTTCCCATATTAAAATTTTAGAATATACCTTTGACTTCTTTCTCTTACCTCACCACATATTAAACATGAAGCCCAAAAATTCAATTTGCAGAAGGTCTCTTTCGCAGAGACTGGCTAGCTTTTCACCAAACCTATTTTCTGTTTCTTCAGGACACAAATAGCCCATATTTTCCAGCCTCCTTACTCAGTTAATCAAGGCAAAGGACTGAATTTTGACCAATGGAATCTGGGTAAAAGTGATTGGCAGCCCTTCCAGGTATATACCATGCACTGTCCTCCATTATTTTTCCTCTTCTTTTGCCACCTTGGAAAACACATGTTAAAGATGGCTGAGCCACAAGATGAAAAGAGTCTGGGTTCCCAAATCACTGCTTGTAGTGTGATCAAGAACACGTGTTTTGTTCCTTGGCAAACGTTTTCACTGAGGACAAGACAGTAAATATTTTAAGCTTTGTGTACCATATGGTATATGTTGCAACTACTCAATTCCATGTTGTGGCACAAAAGCAGCCATAGATAAGATGAAAAAAAATGAGTGTGCTTGTGTTGCAGTAAAAATTTATTTACAAAAACAGGAGGTTTGTCGGATTTGGCCCAAGGGTGGTGATAGTTTCCGACCCTTAATATAGATAGTTGGGCTTGCAATTTTTTAGACCTTATATATGCAAGGGTGCTAGATTCTTCTAACCCAATACAAATGTTAAACATAACCAACTTCTCAAATAAATAACTACTTACAACATTCCTTATGCAAATAAGGTTATCCTAAAGTATTTTTACAGATTAAAATAACTTTGTTTACACATGATAATAATACTGAAGTATTTCAAAATAAATCATCATTGAAACCAATGTACAAACACCAGGACAAAATTTGCTTAAATAGGAAAGTGCTATACTGAAGTCAAGGTTAATAGGAAGAAGTAGCAGCAGGTTACACTAAAAAAGAGGGTGATGGAAAAAAAAGGGGATTAGAGCCAAAGAGGTGACATACTGTGAGCACTTTCTTCGAATAGTCAGATACTGTTAGAAGAAAAGATTTCTTTTCACTTCTTCCTAGAGTTTCCTTAACAGAAGCAGTGACCACTATAGGCCTGAAGCAGTATCCAGAGATTACAGCAGCAGCATCTCATCTTAGAAGAAAATTAAGAGGTCACTTAGCAAGCTTTTCCTCTTTATCTTTCTTAGAACCAAGGTTAAATTTGTATTTTCTGTCTGATAATCAATCCACTAGTCCAAGCTCTATAATAATAGAGTGCAATGATTAAGAGCACAGGCTTTGGAATCAGAAAGACCTGAGCTTAAATTCTTTGGAAGTTCAATAGAAATTTCAGTTTCTTCATTCATAAATGAGATGATGTATGTAAAGTGTTTAGGATATTACTATATCACGGTAAGCACTCAGTTCATGGCAGCATACTTACGTACAAAGGCAGTAGAGATTTCATGGATTCATAAGAAATGACTTATTCTCTTTAAATTCACCTAGTGTCTTTTTGATACCTTTGTATTGTGTTTTGAAAAAACTATTTCCTAAAATTGCATTTTTATCTGCCAGCAGGAGTGAGCCTTGGAATTACAGAAGCTAAAAAGACCTATCTAAAGTCATTTGCTGGGAAGGTTAAAGGGACGGATAAGACAAAAGCAAGAGAAAGGAGCCATTATGCAAATATACGTTCATTCACATAATCATCCAAGAGCAAGCATAGTAAGAGACTCTCAAAATGTTCCCAGATAAAAGTTTTATTCCTATTATTTGGCTAGTCTGCCTATTATTTTGACTATTTATTACTAACTACAATAATTTGTTATTGGTTACACAATATAAAAAGATGTATTTTGTAACATCAATAACCTAAAATGTAAGGGGGTAAGTATAGTTTCTGTATGCTATCAAATTTAAGTTGTTATCATGTTAATATGTTAGCATAGGATGTTATAACTTTAACACATTTTATGTAAACCTCATGGTAACCACAAAGGAAAAACCTGTAGTAGATACACAAAAGATTAAAGTAAAGAAATCAAAGTATACCACCACAAGAAGTCATCAAATCAAAAAGTAAGACAGCAAGAGAAGATAGGAACAAAGAAATTGTAAAACGGTCAGTAAACAGTTAACAAAATGGCAATAGTAAGACCTTAACTATCAATAATTACTTTAAATGTAAATGGATTAAATTCTCCATCAAGAAATAGAATAACTGAATGGATTAAAAAATAAGATCCAGTGATACTGATGCCTACAAGAGACTCACTTTAGCTTTAAGGATACACATAGGCTCAAAGTGAGGGGATAGGAAAAGATATTGCAAGCAAATGGTAACCATAGAGAGCAGGGGTAGCTATACTTGTATCAGATGAAATACACTTTAGGCTAAAAATGGTGACAAAAGACAACAAGGTCATTATATAATGATAAGGGGTCAATTCACAACAAGATAAAATGGTAAATATTTATGCACCTAACACTGAAGCACCTAAGTATATATATATAAAAATACTAACAGAACTAAAAGAAGAAATAAACAACAGTACAATAATAGAGCACTTTAATACTTGACTCACACAATGGAAAAGTCATCAGACAGACAATTAATAAAGAAACAGTGCATTTGAATATTTTAGACAAGATGGACCTAGCAGACATACATAGAATATTCTTTTGAACAGAAGCAGAATTCTTCTCCAGCATATAAAGAAAACTCTCCAGGACAGATCATATGTTGGGCCACAAAACCTGTCTCAACAAATTCAAGAAGATAGAAATTGTGTCAAGTATCTTTTCCAAACACAATGCTATGAAACTCGAAATCAATAGCGGGAGTAGAATAGGAAGTCACATTTCCCCATAACAACTAGCCAAAATGGATAACCATTCTCTCTCAGACTCTCTCTCCCTCTCTCTCCATGTATGTGTGTATTATGTATTATGCATGTATGTATCTATCTGTCTGACAGTTGGAGAGCTGTAGTTGCAAGGAAAAGTGTAGGCACTGAATTCTTAATAGGGAGGACCCCTTCCTAGGTGAGTAGAAATGCCAAAATCTGGGCATGGGTAGGCTGAGACTTGGACTCATCAGGCAGAGCGATTTTACTGGGTTAATTTTAAATTTATATTTTCATAATTTATAAATTTACAAAGACTTTTGGGTTGGTATAATGGATTAGAATCTTTAAAACCCTCAGATGCAGAGTTAGTTCTCCTTGCTGAATTTCTCCAGTAGAACTTCTGCTGAGTTTTAGTAATTCAGGAAGCTGGAAGGCTGTGCCTGAAAGCAGAGAGAGAGAGAGAAAGAGAGAGAGAGATGTGTAACCTTCATGGTTAGATTCCAAAGACCTGCTAGAATGAGGAATTGGTAATATGCATATGGTTGATTTCACCCTCAAAACCACAGAACAAAAAAATACTAAAGCTGCAATAGGTCCCCCATCCTACTCAATCCTTAATTGGATAGAAGTGAACAATTCCTTGCTCTTAGCAGCCTGGAAGGTCTTGCCCTCTTTAAGTGAAAACAAAATGTACTCCATTCTCTCAAGTTATTTTAAACATAGTGTCTTACATACAATAAAGAAAGCTGTGAGACGCATGAGTACGTAGGAAAATATGACCACAGATGCCCCAGATGTTGCAATCAGTAGACAAGAACTTTATGTAAAATGTTTCATAAATATTTTAAAAATTAGAGGAAAAAATCAACCAAATGGATTAAAAGATAGAGAATTTTAACAGGGACATAAAATCTCTAAAAGAGAACCAAGTCAATTTCTAGAAGTTAAAAATGCCATATAATAAATTAAGAATTTATTGGATGGGTTTATTAGCATACTGGGCAGAGCAGAAAGAACTTGAAGACAGTCAAGAGAAATTAGAAATTACCCAAACTAGAGCACACAAAGGGGAAAAAAAAAAAAAAAATATATATATATATATATATATATATATATATATATATGAAATATTTGAGGCTTTCTCATCTAGAAGTAATTCAAAGTGAACAAAGAATATTTATAAATGGAGAATTCATAACAAATACTTGTTTACTTGTTTCATATCTGTCTTACAAATAATTACTGAAAGCCATGTAAGTGTTACTGGTGTTACTGGTTACTGGCGTTTAAGTGTTACCCATGTTAGTCCCCTCCACTGCCTTTGAATGTCAGTATTTTCAGATTGCTTATGTCTAAAATCAGCACAGAAAGTTTTTCTCAATTAAACTGAGATAGTAATATATATTGTATATTATATATAAATGTACATTTATATATGTAAATTTATGTGTGTGTGTGTGTATATATATATATATATATATATATATATATATATATATAATTAGTTTCCCTACTCCACTCTTCCAGCCAGTTCATTTTTAAAAGTTTCTTAGAATTCTGTTTCACTCTTTCATAGAATGACTCTTGCCTTCTGTGCAGATTCTAGACTTAATCAGGATAATTTCTTATCTTTCTACCCATAGACAAACACAGATTCCATGTATGTGCAGGCATATACACAATAAAAAAAATTAAAGAACAATATTTGATCTCTGCCCAGAATTCTCTCTTTAGAAGTGCTATCAAATTCCCTGATTTGTTTCTAGTATTTATCTTCTACTAGTATTCTTGGTTACTTATGTTCCAATCATGCTGAATACCAATGGTTCTTAAAAATGCCATGATTTTCTGCTTTCCTCCTTTGATGTCAGTATTTCTCCCTCCCAGCTGGAATGCTCCATATCACAAATACTAGCAGAATAATTTCTCAAGATACCTAATACCCCAATAATGTGGTCTATGAAAATTTGCCTGATTATTTCAATTAGATGTATTTTACACCTTCTGAACCACGATAGTACTTAAAATATTGTATTTCAATTATAAAAGCAATATCATTTTTGAAAAGTAGAGAATACATTAAAACATAAAATAAAATTAATAGCATTTAAAAGGTTGCAACCTATAGATAATCACTGTTAACATTTTGGAGTCTTTCATTTCAGATTTAGGTGTGTATGTGTGTCCTTTTCACCAATCTCTCTTCTCTGCTTCCCACCCAACCCCTCCACCCAACTCTACCACTTTCTGGGTCACTGATACGTGATTGTTAGCTGAGCTCTTCTTGTCTTTGGCCTCACACATACCCCTGTGGTAACTAGGTCCAATATGTGTTAATATCAGCATCACCCAACACATCCAAGCATATCCTCTCTCTGACCAACTGTGTATTGTAATTCATGTATCATAAGTGGATGAATATACAGAGTCATTCAGCAGAATGAAGTGTAAATAGCAGTACTTGCACATATTGGGAAAGAGTTATCCCATTTTTATGCTGCTACAGATCCTGAGTTTGAACCAAGAGGAAGAAGTGATAGGGGAATAATCTATCTTCCTACCTTATTTTAGGAAAGTGGAGTTTTTTCAGCTAATGAGGCAAAGTACTGATAGACTAGAGAATGTTTTTCTCAGTTTGGTGGGCATTTAACCTTTTTTTTAAAAAAAAAAAATCTGTATCTCAACACCCTTCTTATATTCGCAGAAAACCCTCCCACTTTGTGGGTTTTTAGGGAATAAACAGGCCTGTCTACCACAGTGGAGGGAGTCATATATTTAAACTATGGCCTCATAAATACATACAGAAATAAAGATTACAGCTTCTACTCATATCATTTTCATTGTTGTGTCATGAACATATTTTTATAGTTTAATTGGTATCTTTTATTCTTCCTCTCCATTTCCCCTAGTCCATATGTGTAATATTAATGTAATTATAATAGGCCTAAAGAGGAAGGGACATTGTACAGTGATCCTGAGCTCCGAGTAGGATATAGCAACTAATGAGACGTTGGATTGTTTCCCTTATAGAAATGGATGTATGGGGGCTTTTTTGTTGAATAAAGAATATTTGTGTTAGAATTGAGTCACTTTTGGGGGGAATGAAAAGTGTTAGCATCAGAAGAAAGGTGTAGCTGGGTATTTGTCAAGTTCTTTTTTGCGTTTTTGTCTCTATATCATCTAAATACCCTTTTTCAGGGGAAATACTTTTGGTTAGATCATGCTTTGAGCTATGGACCTGTGTCCCCACACAAAATTTAGAAGGATCAAATAATTGTCACCCCAACTTCTGCCAGCCATTTGATGCTCATGCTAGTACTTTTCATCCTGAAAAAGTGGTACAAAGACCAAAGACCATTAAGAGGTCATTCACGGTGACATTAAGAGTTCAATTAAAAAAAAAAAAAAAGAGTTCAATAGTGACAGCATCAAATTTCCAGGATTAGAAAACCAAAAGTTGATCATTTCTGTGGCATTGTCCAGCCTGAACTACTGCTACCTAGCCTCCTTTGGTTTTAGCTCATTTTTCTGAGCTCAGTCCCCAGATTTCTCCTGTTGATATGAGTTACCTAATATCCTTCCACTGAGTACATTTATTGTTTCACTAGCAATGTTGTCAGTTGCATGCAAGAATAAGAAAAATTCTAATACACTTAGTTGACCTCAACAAACCTTAATTTTCAAGTGTAAATGGTTTCTTTTCTGAAAGTGGCACAGTAGGCTTTTTGTCTTAATCATTTGTCAAATGGTTATAATAACCAATCATGGAGATTTTAAATGTAGTGAATGTAAAACACCCAGAACAGTGCCAGGGCCATAAGAAATGCTATAATAATGTTATTAATTATTATATTAATTTATATTTACATTAATAAATGATTATTGTTAATCATTTTCAGTGCTGTAACTTTTCAGCTTTTGGGGAAATTGGAAGGGAATGCATCAGAGGCTGGTAATGAGAAGACACATGTTAAAAGTCAATCATGGTACTTTGAGGCTACAGCCCTGTGACACTCATCTTCCCTTGTATTATGATCATCTGTCTTCTTGTTTAACATCTCCAGTTAGGTTATAAAATCCTTGGGGTCAGGAATGTGTGTCAACATTTTTCTGTTCCCAGCTGTCTCTAGCAGAGTCCTATACACTATAGGTGGTCCTCAGTGATCATTCACTGATGTCTTCCTCAGCTGTGATTTAGTGTGTGTTCACTTTGATAATTAAGTTGAAAGATTTTTCTTAAAGTCTACATCCAAAAAAAGAGCAGAAAAACTGCTTATATATATATTTATTTTTATTATAAGTGTGTATACTGAAATATACATGTCAATTCTGTAAAATCAGATTTCTATTACCTCCTATGACACTCCAGTGGCATCACCTTTAAAACTATCACTAATAATCTTCTATTGGTTAAATCAGCAATTTTTAGTCCTTATTTTTCTGGAATTTGTGGAAGCATTGGATAATATTGATCTCTTCCTCTTTGCTACATCTTTTTACACCTCAACTTCCATGATACCATGTGCTGTTCTTCATATTCTTCCTTACTCTTTGACCTTTTTTTGCACTCCTATTGTTTTTTCCTTAAATGTTGTTGTTACTCATCCTTCTGTCTACAATTTTTTTCTCAGTCCATATTTGTTTTCTGATTGACAGAATGCAGGGCCATGGTTTATGGTATAGCTTATATTCTAAAAGGTCCTAAAAGCATCGCTCCTGAGCTCCAGATATATTTCTAACCATCCACTGCATATGTTTACTTGGATGTCCTCCACAGAACTCAAACTCAACATGCTATGAACTAAAATAACTTTCTTTCTGTTTAGAACCTATCCTATGGGTCATCCCAAACATCCTTCTTTACCTCATACCTTATATAATCAAATCCTGTCCATGTTCTTATCTAGGCTTTCAAAACTCTCCATCTCTGACTCTCCAATGGCAATGTTTAATTCTTACTAATTCTTTCCTCAAATCTGCCTCGCATATCCTTCTAAAATGCAAATCTACTCTTTGGTTGTGTCTCCATTGTTATAGGATGAAGTCAAAACCCTTTTCATTTAGCAGAAAAAAAATCCTTAATGACCTTGCCAACCCCTGCCTTTCTAGCCAACTCTCAATCCCAATGTTCCAGCCATTTGAATATTCACAATTCTCAAATTCCTTTGTCTTAATTTCCCTTATCCTCTTTTCTTCTTGGAGAATTTCTGATTGATCTTTTAGAGTTGAAGTGTATCTCTGCAAGAGTTTTCCCACAGTGCTTCTGTGCATGCCTCCATTATAATATTTATTACATGGCATTACAACAAAATTAATTACATACTGTTCCACCCATTTGACTAGTATTATATTTAATTTTGTATCCCAGTGCTAAGAAAATAGTATATTTTTTATTTTTCTCTGTATACTATTTAGTCCTTGGAATAGTTTCAAGAACAAAGGATTGTCCTTTAAGATATTTGTTTTTATTAAAATCTTCTCACCTGTGAAGGGGCGACAGATTGATGAATATAATTTACAGACTGATAAAATTGAGATAAAGTCATTAAGTACCACTAAAATTTCAAGAAGTAAACTCTCATCTGCCTTATTCTTTGAATTAACCATCTCAACTGTTCTGGTGAGGAATCAACGTTTAGGTTAAAAGCCCCATTTATAGTAATTTCAAAAACCTCCTACTCTCCCTTTTTCCCACATTTAGAGGGAAAAAACAAACTTGAAAGCTGACTTTTTTTTTTAGAATTTTGCTTCTTCTAAAAATGTGACTCTTTTTTTTTTTTTTTTTTTTTTAAATTTAATTTTTGCGGTACACGGGCTTCTCACTGTTGTGGCCTCTCCCGTTGCAGAGCACAGCCTCCAGACGCGCAGGCTCAGCGGCCATGGCTCACAGGCCCAGACGCTCCGCGGCATGTGGGATCTTCCCAGACCAGGGAATGAACCCGTGTCCCCTGCATCGGCAGGCAGACTCTCAACCACTGTGCCGCCAGGGAAGCCCTCCAAATGTGACTCTTTAGATAAAGAAGAAGAGTGATTATGAGAGTTTAAACAAAGAATGAAGTACTTTATCATAGCTTTGGAAAGAGTTCCTAACACACTACCTGCATGCATAATTGTTAACTATACTTTTCCTGGCCTCCTGTCTCCTCTCCTGCTGCCATTCTGCTAGCCAGAATACAGACTGCAGTTAGGCTCCCTATGAAAATGACAGCCACGATCATGCCACTACTCTCATGATACACAAAGTAAAGTGCGTTGCAAAAGACAAAAGCCACCTGCTTATCATACAAACATTGGTTTTCTTATATTTGAAGGGCCAGGGAGTGCTAGCTCCAAAAAAATCATCAGCACAGGCTTTTAATTGTTCAGGTAATTTGCCTCAGAGTACAATATGTGGCCTTGGAGATAAGCTGGGCTTCATGAAAATGGATGACTTGTGTGTCAGAAATCTGTAGACACTGGCCTTGTTTACCTGATATTGGCCTGTGGTAAAGGTCTCTATTATAAAGTCACCTTAATATATGGCAAAAAAAAGAACACAACACATCATAAAATATACTTACTGTGTGTGCTCTTAAGTCTGTGGGTGTATGTATATATTTCCATTTGAACATAAGCAGTGCCAGTCTATATGTGCAAATGAGAGCTACTGAAAATAACTGAAGCTAGAAAAGCAGTGGTTTAAACACTCAGCCAAGGGAACTATCTCTTGGGTTTAATTGCCTAAAAGGGAAATATATACATGATACTTTCCCAGACCATGAGGAGAAAAGGCCTTTTTATCTACTTTACTTTAGGAGAGTGAGATATATACCTGATGAAAACGGAAGCATAATGCCTAGTGCCAGGTAAGAGGTACTTTTTCATATAGTTTACTTTTGGAGAGAATGACAATACCTGGTGAAAACAGGTAACACCTAGTGCTAGGTAAGAAGTGTAATATAAAAGACCAGGTAGGGCTGGATCCAGGTTTTTATTGGTCCTGAAACTTACTCAACTTGAGAGAATCCTCTTTTAGAAAAATTATCTGAAATTACAAATATAAAGTTAGGCAAAAGACCTTGGAAGGGGCCTATAAAACAATGGGTACTAAAATTTAAAAGTCCCTTTGTCTTCAGTATAACTCTTCCTCCACAGACTGGAAACCTGGAAATCTCTTGATGAGGAAGGAAAGAATCCTTGAGAAAATGTGACTGTCAGAGCTACAGAACCTTCTTTCATACTCTCATTAATAGAGATGGTCACCAACCAGGTGAGAAATGAATGTTGTATTTATATAATATGCAATACTTCTGAATTGATATGCATAGTTTCTAGAAGTCAAGACATGTTTGAAATATAACCTTTGTATTTCATATCAGCACTTCCTCTATCATTTCAGGATAATCTCTTCATGCTGTTTGACCTGAAATAGTCAGGCTAGGGTGACAGACCCTCCAGTCTCAGTGGCTTAGTCCTACTTAGTTCATTTCTCACTGATACTACATGTCCGATGGGCCTGAGGAAGGCATCACCATTTTATAGCTTCAGCATCTGTTACACATGATCTCCAAGGCTGCTATGGCAAGGAAAGGGAGCATAGTGGAAAGAACATAGTCCAACAGCCCATAAATTTCTTGGCTCCAAAGTGATATATGTCACATTTGCTTTTAGCCCTTTGTCCAGAAATTTTCACATGGACTTGCCTAACACAAGGGCTTTAAGAAATGCTGGGGAGCAGATAAAATGTTTTGGGACATGCACAGCCATACTCACCTACAGTATGGAGAATATTTGGGCATTCTTTTTAACTGCTAATTCCAAGGAGACTTAATTTCTGATATTTACACATATATGGAAACTTAAGATCTATGCCATATATATTTAATAATTAGAATAGTAATTGGTATATAAAGAGTCCTTAAAAATGTTTTTAAAATAAACGAGTGAATGAAGGAATAAATGAATGAATACAGATCATTCACAGTGACTCTAATTCCTGTAAGACTCAAAAAGCAAGCATGTCTTCCTAAAATATACATCAAGTAAGTCCTAATACTATAATTTTGCATTGCTGCTGCCTCTTCTTCTCCCTCCTCCTCCCCCTTCTTCTTCCTCTTCTTCTTCTTCCTCCTCCTCCTCCTCCTCCTCTCTCCTCTTCTTCTTCTTCTTCTTCTTCTCCTCCTCCTCCTCCTCCTCCTCCTCCTCCTCCTTCTTCTTCTTCTTCTTCTTCTTCTTCTTCTTCTTCTTCTTCTTCTCCTTCTCCTTCTCCTGTTTCTTCTTCTTCATCTCCTTCTTCTTTCTATATCTCTTTTCAAGTCTGACCTGATTGTGACTTTTAATAAATAAAATTTTTTGCATTTCAAAAATCTTATATTCTGTCAAGTGAGCCAGGTTTAGAAAAGAATTTGAACTCAGAATTCTTACTAGGATTGATATATTTTTAAACAAAAAAACTGACCTTGAGAAATTAAATGTCAAGAAAAGCAAAGATAGGTCCAGGGAGAATTTGACTGTCAGCTACAGATCGACTTGTCACTTGCCTCAGAAGGAGCTGAGAAGGAAAACTAAGAAAATAGGAGTTTTCTTTAAAGAGGGAAATTATCTAAATTTAATGAATGTTTCCATGATTATTTTATTAATGATATTTGTTTTGAGTGATATATAGATATTTTTACTTCTTATGATTGTTATTTAAACATACTTTCTCATTCTGTATTTTTTCCTTTGAAATATTACTAATTTCTTTGTCATGCAATTTTACAACTTACCAACATTTAAAATGAATTTATTTCTATTAGAATATATTTTGTATGATGAGTTGAATAATATAGTTTATTGCATTATAGCACTATTTGAGGGATATTATTTTACCTTTTACCTCCCACTGGCTTAAGTCTGGTACTGTCCTAAAATATTGTGTATGTGTGTTTTTTCCGCTCCATTTTCACTACTACTTTCTGGAGAATTGTAAGATACAGCAGGGTTCACCTGATTTTGCCTTTCCTTTCTCCTATAAATTACAGGCAATAACTCTGTTCTAAAGTACTCAGTTTTCTTTGAAAAGACTAGCTTGCCCCCTTATTTCATGGTGCCTGAGTCCATCACTAACCAAGAGCCTTGGGAAACTATTTTCACTAATGGACTCAGTACTCCCCAGTGTAGTTAATTTCACTTTATGGTCAGAATGAGTTAATGTTCTTTGCTACCAGGGTGTAACGTAGACACTGAGGAGAAGATGATAGTCTGTGTTTTTCCAAAATGGACATCTTTACAAGTCATTAACAATTTATCTCCCAGAAGTTTTCCTTTAGTTTTTTTTTTTTTTTCCCTCCAGAAACTGTAAATTTACACAATATGCAACCATCACTCTTTGGATAGGGCATTTCAACAGATTTGATTTTCTTATATATTTTTGCCTTTCAAACAACTTGATGGGTTGTTTCATTAATCTCTTGGTCTCTCTGCCTCTCCTCTATCTGACATCACTAGCAGAAGGCAGAATTGCTCAGATATAAAGGGACAGACTCCAACTGCAAATATATTACAAACATAGTAAACAAAGATACTTTTTGATTATTGGATGGTAAAAGTTGGGTAAACTCCATCTATTATTTAATGTAACTGTTATTAAATATAGGTTTTCATAATTTGGAATTGTGGTATATAAACTGTAGATAGCTATTTAAATACACTGTGACCTAGTGATTGTGGTTTTCACATTTATTCAAAAAATGTATTTTGAATACCTACTTCATTGCATAAAAGCTGGGGAGAAGATGGAGGGCAAAATAAGACAATCTTTGTTCTCAAAATATATATAAATAATTACTTTTAGGATACTACATATTTAGGGTTACATGTAAAAAATACATAAAGTTTTCATAATTATACTATGCTGCTATTCTTCTAACCTTCACACATAAAACCTTTATGAAGCCTTTGCAGGCAAACTTTATCTAACTTTACTTGGTATGTATTAGAGTCAACCCATAGCAATTAATCAATCAATTCAATTGTCAAGAAACAAATCTTTACTGAGCTCCCACCATAAGCAGTATATTGTGCTTGATCAGTGATGAATGCAAAGAATTAAAAGGCAATGCCCACTCTTTGCTCAAAGAATTAAAAAATAATATTTGGTCGGATTAAAAATGCACATGAGATAGTAATTTACAATAAAAATGAACATGTGATACATCCCAATCGATTCATACAGAAATGTACACTGGGCATTCCCATTTGAAATTTTGGTAGATACCTCAAGCTATAACCAAAGGTACTCTCAACTCCTCCTCCATCCGACCAATGCTGCTCTTCCCCAGGGCCCCACCATCCAAAGCAGACACCAAGGCATCATCCTAGATCCAACTGCTCCACTGTCCCCCTCTTTTCCCTGTATCTAGTAACCTATAGGCCATTTCTATTTAACATCTTTAAAATCTATTTCTTAAAGCAAAGTACGTTTTGCCTTCACTAGTTCAGACACTCATCATCTTTGTCTTGGATATACTGCAGAGAAGTCACTTAACTTCTCTCCTTAATTCTCTTCTTCTTCTAGCTTTTCTATCTCCAAACCTCAGGCACATCAACATTTCTAAAGTATAAATCTAGACTCACTTAGCTAAAAATAAACTGTTAATTCCTCCCCATTGCCTTAAGATTAATGTCTAGGCAACTTAGCCTGGCACACAAAGCCCTTTGAGATGTGGTTCCTCCTGCCTCTAGCTCGCCACCAGCATCTACTACACTGTTCTCCAGTCACACGCAGCCACTCTGAAGATGGTGCCTCTTTTTTCCGGCAGTGCTCTAGCCTACCACCTACTTGTTTTGGCTTAGCCATATTCAGAATTGAGAGATAGCCTATGTATATACCTCCCTTGGAAAATTTTCCTTCTCACTTTACCCTTCCTACTCCCATTCTGAGTCTGGTGTCCCTTCCATATGTGCATATGACCCTAGTCATGGCTGTGATTATTTTTTATGACATAGTGCTGTATTTGTCCATTGCCTTTCTTCCCATAGGCTGTAAGATTCTTGAGGGTAGAGACCTGTCCTCTCATCACTTTCTTATCAGCAACCCACACAGTGCCTGATATATAATGAGCACTTGGTAAACATTTGTTGAGTTGAGTCAATAAATACCCTGGACACTCAGGAGAGTGAGCAGTTACCTTAGATATAATGACTTATTGGAAATAAAACCAGGTAAGATGCACAAGACCCAGCAGACATTGTCTGTCAGGCACAGAAACTGCTTAATTAATACTAATCCCCTTTCCCTAGAATTATCTATTAAAAATTGATTGCAATTACATGAATGATGATAAGAAAGAGGAGCTTTATAAATTGGGAATTGTATAAGTCTCAGTTTCAAAAGGTATTGTTGGGATTAAAGGGAGTTTAGGGATTAAAGAATGTGTGAGGAGGGAAGGAAGGGAAAGTCTGAAAGTGGATCTGGTGGATTAGACAGCCAGTCACTGACTGTAGCCAGAAGCATGGCTGGAGAGGCTGGGCCCCACACAGAAGTTCAAGAAGTTGCAGTGCCTGGTGGTGGTGCTGGTGTCATCCAGTGAGGTGACAACATACAGTTCAGCCCAGGAAGAAAGGTGCAAAAGAAAGAGGAGGAGATAATGAAAAATTGGCTGAGGTCAGAGAGTAGACATAGGCAATATAGCAGGGAGAAATAGTTGAGAAAATTAGATTGGCCAGGTAAAGAAGCTTGAGAGGCCATGTGGGGAAATGGGAAAAGTTTGGACTTTGGAGTTAGAATAATTTGTTTTCATTCCAGACTCTGCCATTATTAGCTATATGACCTAACTAAATACTTAATTTCTCTAAGCCTCAGTTCCTCATGTGGAAAATGGGGATAAACCTTGTAGGCAGGGTTGTCATGAGGATTAAGTGAAATGATGTATGTAAAGCTCCCCGGCTTGGCATTTATTAGACATTCTGTAAAATTTAATTACCACGTTATCTTTGTAGATCCTTGGGTCTTTCATGGCCCTTTTGATATCTATTGCTCTTAATAGCACTAGCAATGGAATCCCAATGAAATTTTTTCAAGCAAAGAATGAGAGACATTTCTCTATGACAGTTGAACTGGCACTTGAAAATATTGCTCTTTAAATACTTGTAATATGTTTCTCTAGGGTATCTTACCTTTCCAGGAGTGTATATGAATTTCATTAGACTGCACATTCATTGAGGGCAGAAGCTAAGTATCTATCTACTTATAACTTTCCACAGTACTTAATGCAATCTGATATCATGCACACAGTTGACAGTTGATGAATGTAGTTAAGAGCAGCAACTGTATCAATTCCTGTCTCATACTACCTATAAGCTTCCCAAACTGGAGATGAGCAAAAACGGGAGGGGAGAGAAAAAAGCATTTTATGTACCTGAAATGAATTTACCAACTATGAAAAATAGCTAAAACAGGTGAACAATATGAAGTAAACTGTATAAATTCAAGTTTGAAAAGGCAACACTTGAATAAACATAAAAATAACTGGTATTGTTTGCTTTTAACCTTAGCTAAATGGCTAGGCTAGAAATGATCACAAGAATGTTTTTCAGATGACCTCGTACTTGAAATTGTAACAGTATCCATGGAAATTTTCATTTTCAGAAGGACACAGTGGTACATTTTTCATACAGTTAAAAAAATCAACAATCTTATTGTTAAAAGTAAATCTGCAAGACTTAGATAATGATCTGTTTTCTCATCAATTGTTTTATCTCCATTGTATGCAAAACTAGATCATTCAGAGGGGTCTCATTTGTCTTGAGCTTTTTGGCATAATTGGCCAAATACTCACAGAGGCTTTAGCCCAGAATTCCAAACAATTTCCAAATGAAAATGTGTAGGCATATTTAAAATGGAAACCAATAGCACAATGATATATAGGATTTTTTCTCAATTTTAATGATGTGAAAAAAGTCTTCTATGAATAAAGAATTGATTTGTTTGAACATTATTCAAAAATAGAGAAAGGAAAAACTAGGACTCTGGAGCAATTAAAATCAGATTAGTCACTACTACAATGTACTTTGTCATCCATATAATATCATTTTGTTCCTTCATTAAGTGAGTAAATATGGACATATACCAGTGATTCTTCTTTGGTCATTTCTGGTGTCTTGAGTTGTAATCAACTTACTTTAACCCTGGCATGTCATCACTGAACCAGCAAACTTGTAGCTCTTACAGATTTAATTTACCTTTTTAGGTGATAGGACCATCTATATTAGTGTCAAGAAAATAAAGAAGGAATAGATTCACTTTCCAAGAAAACAGCAAAGAGGAGACACAACATGAGAAAGTCAATAAAGGGCCACTGAATCAGATGAATGGGTAAAACAAAACAAAACAACCCAAAAAACAAAACCTTAAAATATGCTTCTTAAACTGACTTTAAAATTTTTGGCTACTTTAAAAATCCTTTTTAAATTAAAATCAAACAACACACGCAGACCATAGCTTTCATGGGATCTGCTTTGCCCAGAAGGTGGTGGAGGCCCAGTGCAACAAGTGAGAGTCACTGTAGCTGTAAGGAATGTGACTTGAAGAACAACAAACACTTCTCCTCAAGAGACCTCTTTCCTGCCTTTATCTCTGAACTTTGCAACTCAGAGTTGAATTAAAATTGAAATTTCATTAAATTTTTGAATATTGACTACCATTAACAATGGGAGGATAAAAGCATGGTAGATAAGATTATGGGTTCAAATCCTGGGTCCACTATTTGCTGAGTGTAGCCTCCAACACTTTACAAATACCGATCTGGTTTGTGTTCCCAGAGTACAGAAAATGTGCCTGGTATAAAATATATTTTTTGAATGACAATAAGTGAACAAACTTTCTCATCTGTAAGATGATTACAGCATTTCTCATAGACTTATTGGGAGACTTAAGTGAGATCATGTATATTAAATGCTTTATTCAGGGTCTGCAACATAGTAAGCACTTAATAAACATGAGTTGTTATCATAATGAGAATGGTGATCTTCATCATTATCTACCTACTAAGGCACTCATATTTCTTCTTAAAAGAATGGAGCAAACCATATTGTTCATTGAGATTCACTTGACAAATTACCAATACTGTTTTACATGGATACTCATTACCAGTTGAGTACTCACTTATTGAAGTACCATCCATACATGTAATGTTATTGGATTTATAGAGTTCAGGATTTCTACTGATATAAAGGCTAAAAACAGCCTGGCAGGTTTCTACCATTTTCCTAAACAGAAGCCCATGTCCTAAGGGTGATATTAATTCAGCCTACTGAATAGGAGACATAAAATGGAAGGTTTCTTCTTGGTAGGGGGGGGTGTATTTTCTTTTATCTTTCTCATGAGTTTTTAATTGAAGTATAGTTGATTTACAGTATTTCAGGTGTACAGCAAAGTGATTCAGTTATATATTCTTTTTCAGATTTCCACTATAGGTTATTATAAGATATCAAATATAGTTCCCTGTGCTATACAGTGTGCTATATAGTGTGTATCTGTTAATCCCAAGTCCCTAATTTATCCCTTCCCCCGCTTTCCCCTGTGGTAACCATGAGTTTGTTTTCTATGTCTGTGAGTCTATTTCTGTTTTGTAAATAAGTTCCTTTGTATCATTTTTTAAGATTCCACATATAAATGGTATCATATGATATTTGTCTTTGTCTGACTTACTTCACTTCATGATAATCTCTAGGTCCATCCATATTGCTGCAAATGGCATTATTTTATCCTTCCTTTACGGCTGAGTAATTATATATTTTATATATATATATATATATATATATATATATATATATATAATATAAAATGGAAGCTTTTGAAGCCAGAAAAACTGGAGCTTCATGTACCCAAATTATCAGCCCTATAACCACCCATGTTCCACTAGAAAGTCCAGCTCTAGAGGCTTCTTGGGACCATTGTTTTCACGTCATTATAGGATCTGGTCCTAGAACATGTGTTGAGAGGACTCTTTCTTGGGCAAGATATTAATGAATGCAGAATGCAAGCTATTCATTCAGACTTCGCTATCCTTTCTTGGTCCTGGGAATACACTTAGAGGTATGCCTTCTACCACTGTTGTTCAGGAAAAATAGGTGTGGTGCCTTACACACAGCGTATGCTCAATAACGTTTTTGTTAAATGGAATAACCCCCTTGTCACCTTTAAATTTTACTTCCTCGGAGGATAATTCCGTCTCAGACTCAGTCAGGTCCTTTTTTTGTATTTTCATAGCACCCTTTATTTCCTCATAGACTTTTCACAGTGTTGATGAATGAATTATTAATTAATTGTAGTCATTTACTTAATATCTGTTTTTCTAAAGATTCATGAAGGCAGTTACTGTACCTGTCTTACTGACCACTGTTCCTGCACCTAGCGCAGCAACTATAGACACTCAGGATATTTTATATGTGGGTGAAAAATGCTTAACCAATTCCTGCATCATTCTGCAGTTACAGAAACTAAATTTTATTCCACTGTCCCATGCAGCCTGTTCAGTTACTCTATTTATATCTCATAATATATTAGATCTCTGTGTATATATTACTTACACCCAGCAGGACAAACTTTGGCCTACATTTTATTCAATGGAAGAATCCTTCTCCTCCCACCCCCCACCGCCTCATAAAGGAGTATTTTGAGAGTTAATCTTGCAGTTAACGCATTTTCCAGAGTCCTCTTTTCTTTCTTTTCTCTTTTGCTACTCACCTTTTGGTCATTTTCCTGATCATTAATACTTTAACTTGAAGTTGCTTTGTGGAATTTGTTAGTAGAGGTTTAGGCAAGGGGGTGATTTGTAGATTTAGCTATCTTTGCTATTATCTACATTCTGAGTTTTCCTAATGGCAAAGAATCTCATGAGTTTTCCTAATGGCAAACTTAGATTAAATTAAAAAGCTGGTAAATGCAACCTTAACAGATATTTAATTCCTTTAGTTACATCAATATTTTTCTGGCTGTTATTATCATATCTCTATATTGGAAACCAAAATCTAAGAAACTTTATTTTTTGAGAGACAAATAATCAGCTTTAGTAGTGTGTAAAGTGGAGATATTAGATAATAAGTTATTCAGAATTCTATTGAATTTTTCATATAGTTTATTCACAGAATAAAAATGTGTTATAGTAATTGTAAGTTACCTTAAATTAAATCTGCTCCCATCCATCCTAACTAAAATAGAAGAACAAGTTTCTTTCTCTTTGTTTTCTGTGGAGAGTCAAAAGGAGAAATGTATGCCCTTAAAACGCTGAGTTGCTCCAAATGGGATAAGTTTCTTTATCTTTGTTATCTTTCTACATGGTACAAAAAATTGGCTTGTCCCTAAGCAATCGTGTTGTAATTAGTCAATAATGACGATTAAACAAGGGTCCTACTCTCACTTCAATATTTCATTCCTCCAACAAAATGATTTGCAGAGTTAGTTTAATGGAGTGCTGTCACCAGATTAATGGCCTCTCTTTGAAACTATGTCAGCCTCTTGACTAGACATGCACGTGCTTTTGATAGGCATCCTGGCATACAGTTATAAGAAACAACCTACTAGCTTGAGTGGGAAGCAGCTGCATAGCACAGGGAGATCAGCTAGGTGCTTTGTGACCACCTAGAGGGGTGGGATAGGGAGGTTGGGAGGGAGGGAGATGCAAGAGGGAAGAGTTATGGGGACATATGTATATGCATAACTGATTCACTTTGTTATAAAGCAGAAACTAACACACCGTTGTGAAGCAATTATACTCCAATAAAGATGTTAAAAAAAAAAAGAAACAACCTACAGTGTTATATTTCCCTGAAGCATTCAAAACGTGTGCTTTGTTTGCAATAATACACCAAATTATCACATTTGCGCTTCTTTTTTTTTTAACACCTTTATTGGAATATAATTGCTTTACAATGCTAAGTTAGTTTCTGCTGTATAACAAAGTGAATCAGCTATACATATATCCCCATATCCCCTCCCTCTTGCATCTCCCTCCCACCCTCCCCATCTCACCCCTCTACATGATTACAAAGCACCAAGTTGATCTCTCTGTGCTATTGTGTTACATTTGGTAGTGTATATATGTCAATGCCACTCTCTCACTTCATCCCATCTTACACTTGCCCCTCTCCGTGTCCTCAAATCCATTCTCTACATCTGCGTCTTTATTCCTGTCCTGCCCCTATGTTCATCAGAACCTTTTTTTTTTCTAGATTCCATATATATGTGTTAGCATTCGATATTTGTTTTTCTCTTTCTGACTTACTTCACTCTGTATGACAGACTCAAGGTCCATCCACCTCACTACAAATAACTCAATTTCATTTCTTTTTATGGCTGAGTAATAATCCATTGTATATATGTGCCACATCTTCTTTCTGCATTCATCTGTCGATGGACACTTAGGTTGCTTCCATGTCCTGGCTATTGTAAATAGTGCTGCAATAAACATTGTGGTACATGTCTCTTTGAATTATGGTTTTTCTCAAGGGATATGCCCAGTAGTGGGATTGCTGGGTCGTATGGTAGTTCTATTTATAGTTTTTTTTTTTTTTTTTTTTTTGCAGTACGCGGGCCTCTCACCGCTGTGGCCCCTCCCGTCATGGAGCACAGGCTCCGGACGCGCAGGCCCAGCGGCCATGGCTCACGGGCCCAGCCGCTCCGCGGCACGTGGGATCCTCCCGGACCAGGGCACGAACCCACGTCCCCTGCATCGGCAGGCAGACTCCCAACCACTGCGCCACCAAGGAAGCCCTATTTTTAGTTTTTTAAGGAACCTCCATACTGTTCTCCATAGTGGCTGTATCAATTTACATTCCCACCAACAGTGCAAGAGGGTTCCCTTTTATCCACACCCTCTCCAGAATTTATTGTTTGTGGATTTTTGGATGATGGCCATTATGACTGGTGTGAGGTGATACCTCATTGTAATTTTGATTTTCATTGCTCTAATAATTAGTAATGTTGAGCATCCTTTCATGTGTTTGTTGGCATTCTGTATATCTTCTTTGGAGAAACATCTGTTTAGGTCTTCTGCCCATTTTTGGATTAGATTGTTTGGTTTTTTTTATATTGAGCTGCATGATATGCATGATCTGCTTGTAAATTTTGGAGATTAATCCTTTGTCAGTTGCTTCATTTGCAAATATTTTCTCCCATTCTTAGGGCTGTCTTTTGGTCTTGTTTATGGTTTCCTTTGCTGTGCAAACGCTTTTAAGTTTCATTAGGTCCCCTTTGTTTATTTTTGTTTTTATTTCCATTTCTCTAGGAGGTGGGTCAAAAAGGATCTTGCTGTGATTTATGTCATAGAGTGTTCTTCCTATGTTTTCCTCTAAGAGTTTTATAGTGTCTGGCCATACATTTTGGTCTTTAATCCATTTTGAGCTTTTTTGTGTGTATGGTGTTAGGAAGTGTTCTAATTTCATTCTTTTGCATGTAGCTGTCCAATTTTCCCAGCACCACTTATTGAAGAGGCTGTCTTTTCTCCATTGTATATTCTTGCCTCTTTTATCAAAGATAAGGTGACCATATGTGTGTGGGTTGTGCTTCTTTATTTTACAAAAAAATGTGCTAGCTTTTTGTTTTGTTTTCATTCTTGCAAGGTGACATGAAGTATTATAAAGAGCTATGCATGATTCCAGTTTGGCAAGGTAGGAGACTAAGATCATTTAAAGTACAGTATTTTTCTCTCCCTTAAAAAAAAAAAAAAATTCACACTTTTCTTTCCAGTGAGTGGCGGATATTTGTGTCTGTGTGAATTAAACTCGATTTGCAAAACAAAAGACTTTTATTTTATGAACAAAAGCTTCACTTCTCTACTCTTTTTTTAATATCTCAAAATACCTATCATCTTTAACAAATTTCCTTACATGTCAAGCACTTCAGTGTTCTGAAGCAAAGCACTGGAGCATTTCTTGTGCTGGAAAGGCTTACCTTGTAAGAGAGACATGTTTTAGCCATACATTTTGGCATCCAAGCCTTTCAAATCTGGCCACCTTATAATGAAGTACTTTGGGGAACATCAGCAACTAACTCTATCTGGATGGAGTCCAACATGAGTTTATTTTACATAAAATGTTACTTCTTTGTATCTGTTAACTTTAGAGCAACATTCCAGTGTATTCAGATTAGTGAAAATTATTCTCTAAAAATGAGTTTGGGAACAGTTCTACTCACAGAAGAAAATATTGGCAGAAAACAAACATATATCTTTTTCTGAATAATTTTGTTATTTTACTAATTCACCCATGCAGAAAAAATTTACTGAACAGTTACTATGTGAATGCACTGCTAGGTGTTAGAAATAGAATAGTGAACAAGTTAAGATATGATGCTGACACTCAAGGAATTTAGAGTGGTTGAGAAAACAGAGGAGTACACAGGTAACTATAAGAGAGTGATAAGTGCTGCAATGAGTTAAGTACTGAGTTCTACGGTAGTACTTGATGGTAGAGGAGGGCAGCATCTCATCTGGCCTTTGGAAATTTAGGAACATTTTATGCAAGGATTAAGGGCTTAGCTGAGTTAGCCACATGAAGAGATGATGTGGAAAGAGTATTCCAGGTAGAAACAAAAGCAAGAGCAATGACCTGAAGGACAAAGATAGCAGAGTGAATTGAACTAATTGAAATTCATTTTTTAAAAGGCCAGAAAGGTATTATCAGAATTTGGGACTTTATCCTAAGAGCAGCTGCAAGATAATGTAGGATTTTGAGGACAGGAGTGACATAATTAAGTGGGTGATTTAGAAAGATCATTCTGCGTGTAAAGTGGAGAATGGGTTTGAAGGGGACAAGATTGGAAGCCCATTAGGAAGTTGTTAAAAATAATCTAGGCAGAATATTGTGAGGCTTTAATTTAGGCAACAGAAAACTGGAGTATGAGACAGTTGAAGAGACATTACAGTTCCAATGTCTATCTCGCCACCTCTCTTTGTGTATTGTGAGTTAGCTAGAGGTTTTGCCTATACCTCTACTAATGATAGAATGCCTAGACTTCTAGATGCATTAGAACCCTTGATATTAGAAAATGACACCTGGCTAGGAATTTAATGAGCAGTTGCTGAAACAACTGCTGGAGGAGAATGGACAGAAGATTTATTTGTGGATATGAATAGTGTCATCTCAATCCTGCTGCAAAAGGCAACACAAAGGAAATCCTAGAAAGGCGGTCTTTGTCTTTGAAAATTAAAGTTCCACTGATACCAAAAGAAAAGACAACAAAAACAAACGAGTGGGATGACATCAAACTAAAAGCTTCTGCACAGGAAAGGATCATCAACAAAATGAAAAATCAACCTATGGAATGGAAGAGAATATTTGTAAATCATATATCTAGTAAGTGGTTAGTATTCAACATATATAAAGAACCTATACGAAATTATAGCCAGCTGGTTAGCAGTGAAGGTGGCCCTCTGGACACCTTAACTCGTGGGTACTGCTTGTAGTGAAGTCTTGTGGAAGGCTGTGCCCTTAACCTGTGAGGTTTGGCCTACTTTGGGTAGTATAAGTCATAAAAATTTAAGATGAAAGCATTATTAAAAATGAAGAGGTTCACAATATAATTTTAATACTATATTCCTCAGAAAAATATAAACAGTCTAGTAGAATAGCCTTAAAATTCAGGGAGCAAAATTGCTAGAACAAGATACATTTAAAAAAATTCATCATCATAGTGGGAGACACTAATGTATGTATATTAATTGATGGGTCAGACAGAGAAAAAGGTTAGTAATGGTATAAACATGGACAACATAATTAACAATTTTGATTTCTCTACTTAGCACCCAATAACTAGAAAATGCACATTTTCAAGCATACATGAAGTGTTTAAAAATTGTGTGCTCAACCATGAAGAAAGTCTTAACAAATTTCCCCCCAAAATGGCCTTTTATATATAGCTCATGAAAAACTGAGGCTATGCCCTTTACTCTGTAGAATGTACACTTTTATCTGTGTTCCTTTTTCAAGTAAGAGGCATCTGGTACCGTAAATAAAATTGCTTGAGGCAATGGCACCCCCTTCTAATACATGTAATTGTGGGACCCATGAACAACCAGGGAACTGTTAAAGTTTGGCTCCTGTGGCCTGTCAACTTGATTTTGGTAGTTCCTTGTCAATGTATGTATGTGTATGTGCCCATGTGCATGTGATTTACTGCCTGAATTGACCTTATTCTCAACTCCAACTCCTTAGTTTGGTTGGATCTTTCCCTTGATTATCTATCCCTTGACCTACTTGGAAGGCTGCTGGCATGGTTATTTCAGTAATTAATCTTATGGGAAGTCTCATCAATGCTGCTGAACAGTATAATGAACCTCAATATGCACAAATGTAATATTAACATATAGTCTGAGGGTATTGTTCTTTATCTTTCTTTAACAGAGGTATAATTTGTTTCAAGACTGCTTCAATTGATCTTACAGTGATTCAAAAAAAATTAATTGCAAGATGAAATCCATTTGAAGATTGAAAAATAATTCTGAAACCATGACAAAAGTCTTGAGCACTTCCCTTTAAAGAAAAAAAGTTTTTTGATATACAGTGCTATACAGTACTTTGTATCAGTGCTTAAACTTTAATGTGCATATACATTACCTAATGATCTTGTTAAAATGCAGATTCTGTTCAAGTGGTTGTGGGGAGAAGCCTAAGATTCTGCATTTCTAACAAGTTTCCAAATGATACTGGTACTGCTAGTCTACACACCATACTTTTTGCATCAGAGCTCTGTATTATACTGAACTTTACTACCCTGTTCAATGTATGTAATGATTTGAATTGCTCAGATATTTAACCCCGAATCATTTAAAAATATTTTACCAACTAAAAAATGTTTTTGAGAAAATCTGAGACAAAAGAGTATTTAAACATGGTGGATCAATATATAATGCATACAGAACATAAATATTTGTTGTTAAGTCTGTTATATATTTGAGAAGACCATCTTTTCAGCAAGTATGCTCACATAATTTTGTGGAAGCAACACTATTTGTATTGACTTGATTATGTACCACTTACCAGTAGATGGCAGTACATATTCAATCTTAAGGAAAAAGAGTTTGATAATAAAAACAGAGTAGCCCCTAACATTCAGGTAGTCCTTCTACAAATGCTCCCCAGACCCAAAGATGGAATGCAGAACTCTTATTTGCAAAATTATATTTATTTGGTATAAATATTTACCTTTACTCAGCTTGAATTTTAATACACATTTTTACGTCAGAGAGTCATAAAATCATACCTATGAGGTCAGATGGAAAAATAAAGTCAGGAGTCTATTAGATATTTAGTTCACATTTGTGTATGGGGTGTGTTGGGGGAGAGTAATTTTCTTTTAAAGTAGGTATAATATAAAAAACAAAACTGGAAGAAAGAAGAGACTTTTTGGAAAGGATTATTGCAACAGGGGAAAGGGTCTATTTTAATAGGGGGATGGGGACTATTGCAATGAGCCATGAGATTTGCAAGCATTCAAAAATTAGTCAGACAGGGTTTTGTCTTTTACAGGGAAAAATAAACAAGGCTAGAAAAAACAGAATGTGGGGAAGTGGGATGAAAGTGTGGATCAGAGAGTGTGTTACTCTAATGCTGCCTATTCTCAGGATGGGTTCTTAAGGAGTTTTATGCTGGCTCAGGTCAAAGTTCAGAGGCCTGCAGGAAGGAGAGAGGCTTAACCAAACTTTGCTTAATAAGCATTCTGTTCTGATTGATCAGTGGAGACAAGCAGTTCAGCTAATCATTAGTAAGTCAAAGAGAGGGATTTTGTTTGGCTTTGTCATAGGTAAACAAGGGGAGCATCCATTATTCTTACCTAACTCACATGGGGAAAGTTTCTTTGCAGTAAACCACTGCCTGGAACAAAAAAAGATGTTTTGTTTGTTTGTTTTTAAACATTTCTGTTTTCTAGAATCGCTGGATTCTGATAAAGTTCGACATTGTCACAGGTAAAATGTTTTAATAAGGGATTGAAGAAAACCCAGAGGATTTATTTTGATAATAATTTATTCTATAAATATTTATTGGGGATTCAAGCAAGGGGTAGATGTGGCCTCTTGTCCTTAAACAGCCATGTATGTGTTATAATTTAAAATGCTCCCCGAAGATCTTGCTGCATATCCAATGATGAGCATTCTATAATTATCCAGGTAATATGAAAAAATGGCTTGATTTTTTTCCTAAACAGTCTACATTCATAAGTCAAAGTAGGTGCTTAATAAATGTTTGTCAGATAACTGAATGGATTCTGCAATAAACATATCATTATGTATTTATATATTTGGTCTGGACTAAATAAGAATTGACCTAAAACTTTATTTTTCCAAAATGTCTCATTGTTGCTTATGGACAAAATCTTCTAGGTGTTTTCTATAAAGTCTAAATGTTGTTTTTCAGGGTACACATACATATTTTTTTGTAAGTTTACACAGTCTAATTATTCTGTCTTTCTAGAGGTATGATATGACTTATCTTTTTCATTTAAAAACCTAAGGTTTATGGACATAAACTGAAAGAATGAAGGAATATTTCAAGCCCTGTCCCTAAAATCAGGATATCAAAAAGAACCTTGCCCTCCATCTACTTATGAAGGGGTTGTGGTTTCCAGTGGAGAATTAAGGGCTGGGAATCATCATTTGTATCTAGACACTTAATAAGTTTTTTCATATAATATCCCTAACAGCTTTGCAGGATCATTGGGTTCTGATAAAGTTCTATAACAAAATTCTTTTAGATTTAAGGTACTTTTCCAAGTTCACATACTGTGAAAAAACACAAAGGTGGCAGAGAGGATTTTGAGAAAATTCATTTAGTCAAAATTTGTTATTGAATAATTACTTTGTTCCAGGAATAGGACCATGTGTTGAGAAGTGCAAGACTAAATAAAAAGTGGTCCCTGCCCTTGAATATTTATCAAGTGATGGAGGTACCAGGATAGCACTCTGTCTGAGCACAAGGGGATCAACAGAGAGGAGTGGTTAATTCTTTGAAGGAGGGAGGTGGCCATCAAGAAAGACTAGATGAGGGCTAGATGTTCTCCACAAATTTGAATCCCTACTTCCACAGTATGAAGTTGGTGCTGGGAGGAGAGTCTGCAGCCAGGGACTGCATTTTCCAGTCTCCCTTGTATCCAGATGAGGCCATGTGTTCTCACCAGTGAGGACCTTGTCCAACAAAAGGTGAGCGGAAGTGATGTGTGCCACTTCTGGACTGGGCTTCTCCACTCTTCTTCCTGCTTCTTCTGACTGGTGGCGGAGAACTCTGAGGCTCCAGTGGAGGATGTAGTCACTAGATGGAAAAAATCTGGGTCCCTGAATCAGAGTATGGAAAAAGGCCACCTGTCAAATAGGAATACTGTTATGTGGGTGAAAAATAAAATTATGTTATTTTAAGCCATTGAACTTTTGGGGTGTACTTGCTACAGCAGTTATTATCACTCTAATTACTATAGCAGTTACTCCTAAATTGAGTTATGACAAGCTGAATGACATGGGTCAAATAATTTTAAATTGCAAGGAACCTTATACATCTCTTGCAGTTTTCATTTTATATAGCAAGATATATGCCTACCAAAGACCCAAGGACACATAGCTAATTAATGATGAACTTAGGTCTAGAATATTGTGTCCTTTTTTTTGTATGCCATGACATTTTTATATAACTCTTATGAAAATCACCCAATTTAAGTTTATAAATTGACTTTAAGTCCATTTCTTTATATTGAGTCATCTAAGAACAACTTGTCATGGTTTTTCCTATAATCATCTTCTCTATGGTTGAAGTCAGCTATTTTTCATTCAAATATCTTAGTTTTAAGCCAAGATGTATAATTTATTGAACACCTTCACATTTGTTTTATTTAATCTGAATCATCTTAAAACATAGCCCACATCTATTTTATCTTTCCTGAAATAAGGAGATCCCAGAACTGCTTGGGAGAAAGGATTCTAGTCTAGACATGAAAATTATACTCAACTTAAACATCTGTGGTATACTTATAGATGTCTCTGCAATAGTCCTGACCAACCTGAATTTCTATGAAAAATGGTTGCTAACCAAGTATCTCCGTCTAGGAACATGGTAGAATTGTACTTCACGATCTCCTTGTTGGTGGGTGGGGACCATAACCAGTTTTATTCAATGAGTTGCGAATGGAAGCAACATGTGTAACTTCCATGCGGCAGCTAGTGCCAAAACACTTTTTTTCCTCTGGCACAGAGATAAGAAATGCTTGCAACTATGGCTGCTCTGTCAGCCTTTGTCTTTGAATGAAGGTGTTAAGTCCCCCTCCTAACCCATAGTGAAACTGTAGGAGGAACAACAGATAGAACTTTGTTGTTTTAGGCCTTTGGAATTTTTAGGTCATTTCTGCAGCATAATCTAGCCTATCTTGACTGAAATAATGGCACTTCTGACATTATGAGTATGACCTTGAAAAATTCATTAAATCTCTTGAATTTCAAGCCTGCAATTTGGAAATTAATTGTTACTTGGAGACTAAATTAGGTAATGTTTGTAGAAAATACTAGAGTAGGAGGCAGAAAGTCTGAGTTTTGCTGTCTACTCTGCCACTAACTTGTATAACTTTAGGAATTTATGCCTTCTTTCATTTATTCACAAAAAATTTATTAAGCACCTATGGTGATAACATACTAGAAGACAAAGATGAATAAAACATAGCTCTTGTCCTCACAGGAGCTCACTCACAGGCTACATGGGACAGACAGGTGTAAACAAACACAGAAATGTGTTAAGAGCTATAGTGGAGGTAAGTGCAGGTTATTTAATGTGAGGCCCAGGGGAGACTATTGGATAAACTGCAGGGGAGTAGGGACAGGCATCCCAGAGAACACATTTCAACTTGAATCTCTTCATTAGAAGTGGCATTTTTAGCAGGAGAAATAAGTGAAAAGATGTGAAAATATTTTAAATAAAAAGGCAATCATTTTTCTTCCTTCTCTCTCTAACACTCACATGGCTAACCCCTGTTTTTTGTTTTTCGCTTTCTGTTTTTCTGGACAGGAGCATGCAATGGATGGTTCTAACGTTTGTAAAGGTATCCTAATGGCCTACTTTTAAAGATCCAATAATCCTTTGGGCATTCTCTGGGACTTAGAAAAAGAATGTAAAAAGAAGGTAAATTTGCTCTTTTAAGATTCAGTTCTACATAAATTGTGACCAGGGGAAATAGTGCAGGCCTTTTGCATATAGAAAAAACTTGCTTTAACGTGGTTTTAGACTCATTTCTAATGTTCTTATAAAGGGCTTCTTTGTATGTGTACATGTCTCAATAGTTACCTACCCCAAAACTACAGGAAGAATTAGGAGGTATATTGGTACCTCACACCGTGATGGCGATCTTAAAGGAATATACATGATGTGACAAAACATTCCTTGGAGTTTTCTAATGCACTCCCTGGACTGTACTGCTGAAGCCTCATGGTTCTAAAGCTAGAGCAACTTCAGTGTTTAGGGATGGGTTCGAGTATTCTGGTGGGAAGGGGGCAGGGGTAGGGTGGGATGAATACTAACCCTGGGATGCACTGAAGAATGCAGTTCCTTCAGAGAGAGAGGAGGAATGTCAGGATGGGAAAGCAATTCTAGGAACAAAGGAATTAAGGATTCTTTTTCCTTGAACACAAGGAACAATCATGCATAGCATCTAGATTTGTTTACCTTCATTTTAATTCTTCTAGTTATCAACACTGCAGTAAAGTCTGTTACATACATAAGACTTTTTGTCTTGATTCTTGTGGAGAATTACGGATGGGCCCATAAAGGAAGGAGTGTCTGTCTCCATATCACCTTCCACTGCAGCTAGCACTGCAGTGGCAGCACTATATAGAAGATCAGAGCATCCTGGAACATCAGTTGTTACCCAGCCATAGAGTGAATGATGACCAGAACTAGAGCTGAGAGCAGTAGGGAAAATCATATCTCATATGACAGCAACAGCCAAGGGATGACTCGGGATCAGATACAAGACATACTCACTTTCCCCCAAATATACTAGAGAAAGGGAGGCTAACATTCTATGTTTACAATATGAAAGTACCTGTCATATTTGGGTAAACGTTAATACTTCTTTGTGGCTATAGCACAGGATCTGTGGATGGTAGACCAAAAGCATACATAAGCAGGAAAGGGAGGTAAATCATATGGACAGATCACATTGAGGAGAGCTAATGGGTTCAATGTTAGTTCCATTAGGTAGTGGAAAGTTACTGATAATTTTAGTCAAGGAAAATTGTAATAAGATTTGTGTTTTGTAACAATTCTTCAGGAAATGTATTGAAGATAGATCAAAATAAGGAGTAAGTGGGAGCCTAATACAGAGACGAACAGAATTTTGCTGTTGAATTTGCAGTGTCTGGTGCAGTATGTGTCTGGCAGAAGCTGCACAGAAATACTTGTGGCATGAAAGAATGGAGACAATGATGAGGACCTAAAATACCTCTGTGGCTATGAGTTAGTGAGGTGTGTGTTTAAGATTCAAAAATAAAGAGCAATTGGATCACTGATTGGATGTGGGATTAAGATGACCCAGATTTCTGGCTTAGATGAATTCTGTTGACTTTAACCAAAAAAGGGAAATCAGGGAAAATAATTTTGCTTAATTGGAGCTTAACTTTGCCTACTTGGAGCTTACATTCCCTTATTTTTTATATAAGGAAGACAAACTAAGTTGTCAAATAACTCCAACATTAATGATTCGATGATTCTAAAACATTTAGTGAAAGAAAGTAAACTACTATGAAAGAAGCGATTATTGGTAGCAATGTTGGCCCCCAACAATTCACTATTATACCAGGAGCCCAGTTATTGCTGAATAAAGATGATTACTTGCAGGCTCTTGCTTGACCTTTTCTTTTTTAACAGTCTAGTTGTCTTGCCCATTGTTTGTTTGTTTTCAGAGAGCATCATACACTTTACATTTCTGCTTAGACTTATGAACTCCTGTGACTTCAGTCCATTTCATCTTCTTTTGATTTATTTATAATGTCTTTCTTTAGACTCTCCTTTTAAAAAAAAATCATTAAGTGCACACCTGTGTTTTGATCCTGATTTTATTTCTATCTACTTTTTGTTAACTTTGAATTACTTACCTATTCTTAAGATAGTAGCAATTCTACTTGACCTGGCATTATCTGAAAATGCAGTGGTTTTACTCTTAAATATATCCTTGAAATCATTTATAAAGAGAAATGCTTACCACTTCCATAGTAACAATAAGCAGTCAGAAAATAAAATACTACTAATAATTTTAAAATTCCATTTGCAGTAACAAATAATGTAAAACATGTAGGAATAACTTGAATGAGAAATGCATGTACTATTTTACTGAGAGGCATGAAAGAATGCTTCAGTAAATGAGTATACCATATTTCTGGTTGATAAGTCTGAGTACTGTTAAAATGTCAGCTCGTCTAAACTTATATTGCAAGTTTAATATAATTAAAATCAAGCTCCAATTAGTATTTTTTTTTTGCCTTGACAAAAATATTTTAAAATTCTTATAGAACAATGCTCAGAAATACATAACACAAAAGAAAAAAGGGGAACTTATATTACAATGATTAAAAAGTATATAACTAGACAAGAATGTAAGGTGTCTTAATTTGGAGGCTCTAGAGGCAGAACATGTGATGAGTATTCGTGTACAAATAATTTATACAGGGAATGTGCTCAGGAGAAACCTACAAGGGAGGAGGGAAGCTATCGCTAGGGAAAGAAATTAAGCAAGGATGTAGTTTAGATTATGTGCTTTCATTGGGACAGTATCACCCTGAAGGGAGTGAAAATTGGTTATTGGGGTAGGGGTGAAAGATATTACAGAGGGGTGTATCCCTCCAAAGGACCATAGTACATAAACAGATAGTTGATAGATGATCTACCTGTGGTATCAAAATTTCATGGGGGTAAGTGATTAGGGACAAAACTGTCTATAAAGGCTCTTTAGGGGAACAATAATGAAAAACAAAGGGCTGACAAACACTGTTTTAGATGAAGTTTAGTCTCAAATAAATTCCTGGGAAGATCTCTGAAGTGTAAATTGAACCCAAGTTTTATTCTGTCTCAAGGCAAGGGAGCCTCATCCCATCAGTCATTGGATATGGGTCACCCTTGGAGGGAAGGAGCATAATTCCCAGACACCTTTTGGTGAGGCAGGTCACGACTGAAGACCCATCCTGTGAGAGACTGGCCTGTGTGAGCTATTAGCAGTAACATCCATAGCAGCTGGGGGATGGGCACACTGAACAGTGCCTACTACAGAGGGAAGAGGTTAAGTAGTCATTATTTTCACACAACATAATACTTTGCATAGAAAGCCATAAAATTCAACAAACTACTAGAACTGAGAAGAGAGTCCTGAAGGAGGCTGGATATAAGATTAACATACAGAAATAAGCATTCCTCTATAGAGCCAGAAACAACCAGAAAAACTAATGGAAAGTAAGATTCTATTTTCAACAAGCAACAATAATTCTGATGTATCTAAAAATAAATTTAAGAGTTTATGCACACAATTTGGGGGAAAACTTTAAACTCTATTAAAGGACATAAAAGAAGACCTAGATAAAAGATATTGTGGGTGCTATTGTAAAGACTTTAATTATCTGCAAATAAATCATTACATTTAATGTGATTCCAATCAAAATCCTGATAGAGACTTTCATGTGAAAATTGATTTTTAAAATTTATATATACTTGTATAAGTACTCAAAGAGTTTCTAAATGTCAACTGTAGCACTATTTAGAGAAGTAAAAAATTAAGAAACACCTAAGTGCCCAGAAATGAGAACTTACAAATAAACGAGAACACAGCCACATAATGGAATAGACTATACAACTATGAAAAATAAGTAGATCTATATTACTACTTTGGTGAAATGTCCAATGTATATTTAGTGGAAAAAGCCAATTTTAGAATACACTTGTCTGTGAAAGTGGTTTTGGAATTGAATAACGGGTAGAGAGAGGCTGGAAGAACTTTGAAGAACAAGACAGAAAATGCCTAGATTGCCTTGAACAGACTGTTGGTAGAAATAGACTGTTAAAAGATCTGTTGGTGAGGGCTTAGAAGGACATTAAAAACATATGTGACATGAGTTCTTTTTTTTCCCTTCCTTCCCTTCTTTCTCTCCCATCCTTCCCTCCCTCTCTTTCTCCCTTCCTCTCTCTCTTTTCTTTCCTTCCTCCCTCCTTCCCTTCTTTCTTTCTCTCTCTCTTCTTTCTTTCTTTCTCTTTTCCTTTCTCTCTCACTCCCTTCCTCCCTCCCTCCACCCTTTCTCTCCCTCTCACTCTTTCTTTTTCTTTCTCCCTCCCTCCCTTCCTTCCTTCCTTTTCTTTCCTTCCTTCCTCCCTCCTTTCCTTCCTTCCTTCCTTCCTTCCTTCCTTCCTTCAATCCTTCTCTCTTTCTCTCTCTCTTCACCTAAATTTGAGGCCCTGGCTAGAAGCCTTCCAGGTCTCCTTTTATGTAGCAGCTGATTTAGCCCACACCTCAACCACTTCCTTTATCAGGCACTCATATCTGAGCCACTATGCACCGGCTGTAATTACCACAGGACCAGGTACCAGACAAGTAGGGACAGCCCGTTTGCTCCAGAGCCTGAGAAATTATTCAAATTAGCTAATCCACAGGAAGCCTATGAAACCTAGAAAACCTCACTCCACTTACCATACATAAGCATCCCCTACAGCTTCAGCCTGCTGTTACCTTCTCCCTGGTTGCAACCTTCTGAATGGCTGCATGGCAGCCTCCTCTCATTTAGAGCTGTAAGTAGAAAAGAGTTCTGCCTTTCTCTTCTTTTTTTTTTTTTTCCAATCATGGTGTATATTCTCAGCATGACAGCAGCAGAAGGAAACTTTCATAATCTGATAAAGTGTATCTTTAATAAACATATAAGCACAATTAATGGCACAAGAATGCTTCTCCCTGACATCTGGCACTTGACAAGGATGCTCTCCCTTGTATGTGTGTGTGTGTGTGAATATGTATTTTATTTTTTTAATAGAAGTATAGTTGGTTTATAATATTATATTAGTTTCAGGAGTACAACCTAGTGACTCAATACTTTTATAGATTATACTCCACTTAAAGTTATTACAAAATGATGGCTGTTTCACTGTGCTGTACACTATATCCTTATTGCTTTTTAATTTTATACATAGTAGTTTATGTCTCTTAATCCCTTAACCTTATTTTGCCCCTCCCCAACCTCTCTTCTCACTAGTAACCACTAGTTTGTTCTCTAAATCTGTGAGTCTGTTTCTGTTTTGTTGTATAGATTCATTTGTTTTATTTTTTAGTTTCCACATATAAGTGATTACATAGAGTATATATCTTTTACTGTCTGATTTATTTCACTAAATATAATACCCTCCATCTATATTGTTGCAAAGGACAGAATTTCATTCTTTTTATGGCTGAATAATATTCCATTGTATATGTATACCACATCTTCTTTATCTATTCACTTGTTGACGGACACTTGGGTTGTTTCCATATCTTGGCAATTGTAAATAATGCTGCTATGAACATTGTGGGGGGTACATGTATCTTTTTGAATTAGTGTTTTCATTTTCTTCAGATATATACCCAGCAGTGGAATTCCTGGATTGTATGGAAGTTCTGTTTTCAGGTTCTTGAGAAACCTCCATGCTGTTTTCCATAGTGCCTGAACCAATTTACATCCCCACCAACAGTGCACAAGGGTTCTCTTTTCTCCACATCCTCAACAACATTTGTTATTTTAGACTTTTTGATGTTAGCCATTCTGACAGGTGTGAGGTAATATCTCATTGTGGTTTTGATTTGCATTTCTCTGATATTAGTGATATTGAGCATCTTTTCATGTACCTGTTGGCCATCTGTATGTCTTCTTTGAAAAAAATGTCTATTCTGGTCTTTTGCCCATTTTTAAATTGGGTTGTTTGTTTTTATAATATTAAGTATTTTAATATTAAGTTGTCTGAGCTGTTTATTTATTTTTGGTATTAACCCCTTCTCAGTCATATCATTTGCAGATATTTCCTCCCATTCACTAGGTTGTCTTTTTGTTTTGTCAATGGCTTCCTTTGCTGTGCAAAAGCTTTTAAATTTAACTAGGTCCCATTTGTTTATTTTTGCTATTATTTATTTTGCCTTAGGAGACAGATTCCTCCAAAATATTGCTATGATTTATGTCAAAGAGTGTTGTGCCTATATTCTCCTCCAGGAGTTTTATGATTTCAGGTCTTACATTTAGGTCTTTAATCCATTTTGAGTTTATTTTTGTATATGGTGTGAGGAAATGTTCTAATCTCATCCTTTTACATGTAGCTGTCCAGTGAGTTCTGCCTTTCTTCTATTCAAGTGTCAGTCTATTGTGTCTTGCCATCAAAATAACCTTAAAATCTAATAAAACAACATATTATTGGAAACTGGAGGAAAAGGAATCCTTTTTTATGTATGGCAGAAAGGTTACCTGAATTGTGTTCCTTACTTGTAAATGATGAATTTGGATATTTAGCTGATATTTCTAAGCAAAGTATTGAAGATGAGGCTTGGTTTCTTCTTGCTGCTTCCAGTAATATGAGAGAGGAAGCAATAAATTGAGGAAACAACTATTAATCAAAAAAGAATCAGGTTTTGATGGTTTTGAAATTTTTCAGCCTATCTAGATTGTAAAAAAAAAAAAAAAAGCTACAGTTAGGAGATTCACTGTCAGAAAAGTGTGCTTTGAAGAAAAACCAAGGGTCTGGTTGGACAATCTTTTGTTAGTACCCTAGAAAGAACAACAAGTCACAGTATTCAGTCATACATAAGACTCTTTGAGGAGATTAGATATGTGACTCATGGATTTCCTTTGACAACTTAGGAGGAGCCAAAAATATAGATGGAATAATCTAAGAAAGACCTGTGAAAAAGCTTCCTGTTTGATGGAATGAATCCCCATGTATACACTGAAAACCCACAAAATTTTCAGACTATTTCAGCAGCAGAAATACTTCCAGCATTGCCCTAAAGGGATGGAGAGGAGATGAAATGAAGGAAGGCTGTTGGAGTCTCCAAATTCTATAAACAGGAAATAGGCTGAGGAAAACCACTTAGCTACAAACATGCTACCCTTCATGAAAAAGGAAGGATGAGTCAGAGTGGAGCTGCTGGCCAAGAGGGGTGAGGCTCAAGTTGCAGAGGATTATTCCTAGGCTTTAAAATGTAATGGAGTTGGCTTTGTTGGATTTTGAAATTACTTGAGATCAGTGACTTTTTTTCTCTTTTTCATTTTCTCTCCTTTTGAGTGAGGTTGTCTATAACTTTTATGCTATGCCTCTCCTACCATTATATTTTGGATGCCCTTAACCTGTTTTCTAGGAATATGTAAGAAATCAACTTAGATATTTAGCTGAGAATCTTTACAAGAAAAGTATTGAAGGTGTGTCCTGGTTTCTTCTTGCTGCTTATAGTAAAATGCAAGAGGAGAAGGAAATGATAGAAAAGAGAGATTTGAAGTTGTTACACTTTGATGATTGAGGAAGTAGCCAAAAACCAAGGAATAAGGAAAGAATCTAGAAGCTGAAAAAGACAAGGAAACAGACTTTCTCCTCAGAATCTGCAGAAGGAAGATTTGTCATAGATTAATTGACCATAAGTTCCTGGGTTTATTTCTGGGCTCTTTATTCTGTTCCATTGATCCATGTGTCTGTGTTTGTGCCAGTGTCATGATCTTTTGATTACTGTAGATTTGTAGTATAGTCTGAAGTCAGGGAGCATGATAATTCCAGCTTTGTTCTTTTTTCTCAAGATTGTGCTTGCAATTCAGGGTCTTTTGTGGTTCCATATAAATTTTAGGATTATTCTAGTTCTGTGAAAAATGTGGATGGACCTAGAGAGCATTATGCTTAGCAAAATAAGTCAGACAGAAAGACAAATACTCTATGTTATTACTTATATGTAAAAAATTAAAAAATAAAACAAGTGAATGTATACAACAAAACAGAATCAGACTCACAGATATAGAAAACAAACTAGTGGTTACCAGTGGAATAGGGGGTAGGAAAGGGCAAGATAGGGGTAGGGGATTAAGAGACAAACTACTTTATATAAAATAAATAAGAAACAAAGATATATTGTAGAGCACAGGGAAATGTAGCCATTATTTTATAATAACTTTAAATGGAGTACAATCTATAAAAATATTGAATCACTATATTGTACACCTGAGACTACTATAATATTGTAAATCAACTGTACATCAATAATAAAAGACGAAAACGTATTTTCTATGTGAATGAAGGGACTGACTAGTAATGTCTTTTCAGAATGGCAGAGGATTAGAATCTGGTATCTAAGATTTTTCTAATCAGTTTGTGAAGGGTGATACACCAGCAGGATATGGCAACACTTGGGTCCACAAAGAGACTTTGATGGAGGAAAAATATTATTTCTTCCTGACTCAGAATCTTATTACTTTGCTTTGAAACAAGTTAGTAGAGTATGGTATGCAGAATTCTGTGACGGCCCCCAAGATTTCCACCAACTGGCATAAGAATCTTATATAGTCCTCTCCCCTTAAGCATGGCAGGACCTGAGAATATGATTTTGCAGTTATACTCTTGGTTAGATTGTGTTATACAAGGGCCTGTTTGCTTTGAGGAATTAAGGATCAGTGTTGTGGCAGCTTGGCTAGGACCTGGCAGTGGCCTCTAGTAGCTGAGAGTGACTCACAGCCAACAGCCATCAAGAAATGGAAGTCTCAGTCCTAAAACTGCAGCAACTGAATTCTTCCAACAATCTGGAAGAGGACCATGAAGTGCAGATGAGAACACGGCCCCAGCTGACACCTTTATTATACCCTGATAAGACATGGAGCAGAGGACCAGTCAAGCCTCACTTTGACCTCTGACATATGGAAACTAAGATAACAAATTTGTGTTGCTTTTAACCGCTAAATTTGTGGTTATTTGTTATACAGCAAAAGAAAACTAATACATGGGGTAAATTTAGGTATAATAGCCTCCTTGAAGAAAGAGTAGCTTGGCCTGGCGTACTCCTCTACTATCTACTAGTAGAGGCTGGTAATGAACTCGTACCCAGGGAATATCCCAGTCTCTAAATCTTTACCTTTTCAGTCTCCCCTACAAAGTCTGGAAGAACTAAGAGAAGACCATTATCGGGTACCCACTAGGTTTCAAGAACTATGGATATATGCTTTCTACCTTTTCCTCATTTTATTCTCAAAAATCCATGGAGAGGTAGGTACTAGGATCCCCATGTCTTAGAAGAGGAAGCAGACTCAGAATTATTTAGTAACTTGCAAAAGGCAGTGTAGATAGCAAAGGGCCTGACTCCCAGGACCCTGCTAACTTTTATTGTCTCCTCTCTGTTTGTTAATATTATTTATACCTTTCCTAGGCATTCGCCTTTAATTCCTCAGCCATCCCTAGAAGAAACAATATCTATCTGTGGCTGATAAACTGGCGACCCAATCTATCCATAATTATTTCATGTTTTTTGAGAATAGAGTGAAAACAAAAGCACCTTTATTAATATATAGGAATAACTTGTATAATTACACAATTTACATAATGTTTTGCAAGGTGGGGATTATATTGTTAGTTATACTATTAGTTGATTCAAAAGCACTTCCAAATATCAAGGCGAAACCTAATATGAAACTATTCAGCATGATATAAGGCAATTTCCCAGCCAACATCTGCATTCCCAGTTACCTTGGGATTTTGTACTCCTTAAATTATCTTAGATTACACTCTGTACACTTACATGTTTCCTGAGGTTTATCTTCTTTAATATAAATAATGCCTGAAAATCGTCAGTAACATTTCAGGGAAGCTCAGCACTGTAGAAGCAATTGGAGTCAAGAGGAAAGTTATCAGCCAGAATGAAAAGAGCTAAGAGATCACAGACATTAGCTGCATTCTCTCCTTAGAGAGGGCTTCATCAGAACAATACTCACACTGATGCCAAGATTAATGAAATTGCTAAATCTGGAACATGACGAAGATTTTGAATGCCATTTAATGAAGAAGCAGAAAAATATAGCTATTGGATATACACAAATGCTATCTATTACTTGATGGGGGATTGCCAATAATTTTATTTTATGAATGCATACTTTTAGGTACTCAATTTTTTTCTGTAAACTATTTAGTTACTCTTCATATCGATGTGTGTAAAATGGACATGCTTGATATTTTCTTTATATTTACTAGAACATATCTTTTGCTTTTTCTTTATTATGGTACATTTTATTTTGTGCTAAAATTATTCACCACTTTTCAGGAATTTGTATAGATAATGATACGTCTTTTACTCCCATATTTCTTATCTAAAGAGACTTGAGGTGTTACACAAGTCAGCCTCACCCAACTAAGTCCCTTGTCCTTAATATTACTAACACAAACCATGGCTTTTCAAACTCCAACCAGGCCTGCCATCTCTCCCCAATCTCAGGCTCTTACAGACCTTTTGGAGAACACAAGAGGAGGATAATGGAGGAGAGACCAGAATATGTTAGACTACCAAGTGGGAAGGAACTTAAAGCAATAAGCTCCATGTTTAGTTGCAGTGTTTAGAACTAAACACATATGTGAGTAAGGAGAGACAATATGACAATAAAAAGACCTGGACTGGGAATCAAGGGACCTGGATCTTAATCTTGATTCTGCAACACATTTAGCAAGGTAAACTGCCATAACAAAGAAACCATAAAACACAAGAGAATTATTTTCCTTTTTTTACATAATAAGATTGCTCACATTATTGCCATTTTCAAGTTAGCAGAAAAGGAGAACAAAAAAACAGGGCAAGAGACTTTGTGTTTAAAATAATGTGAAGTCATACATATAATTTCCATTTGCATCCCATTGGTTAAACCTAGTTATATAGTATGCTTCTCCCATGTTGTAAACCTCCAAGAGGCAACATTTGCATTGTATTTCATGATCATGATGCCCCCTGGTGTTGTGGAGAGTGGTGGCCCTGGCATGGTGGCTTCTACTGCAAGACAGGTGTAGTAGGCAGAATTGTGCTATCCATAACCTTTGCCCTCTAATGTTTCTCTAATGAATATGTTTAATTATATGTCAAAAGGGATGTAATTAAAATGACTAATCAGCTGAATTTAAGGTAAATAGATTATCCTGGATTATACAGTTGGGTCTAATATAAGCACAGGAACCATTAAAAACAGAGATCTTTCTGTGGTTGAAACAGAAGGGAAGTCAGAGATTCAAAGCATGAGAAGAATTCAATATGCCATTGTTGATTTGAAGATGAAGGGTTGTGTATTAAGGAAAGACAGACCTCAGTTTTAAAAATGGCAAGGAACTGAATTCTGCCAACAATCTGAGACTAGAAGCAGATTCTTGCTCAGGGTCTTCGGTAAGAGCTTAGTCCAACCACCATCCCGATTTTGGCTTTGTGAGGCACTGGGTCAATAATTCAGCTGAATCACCTGGACTTCTTGGCTACAGAACTGTGACAGATAATAAATGGGAGTTATTTTAAGCTGATAAATTTTGATAGCTTGTTATGGCAGGAATAGAAATCTAATTCAGGAAGTTTTGAAATATAGTCTCTAGCTATGAAGCCAAAATTCACTGCTAAAAGGGAAGAGGAGAGAATGTGTATTGGGGTTAATCAGTGGACTCTATAATAGCCACTGTTTGCAAGACTGTGGCCTCAGGTTATTCATCTGTGGAGGTTTGACCCAACCAGAGGATCTCTATGGTTCCCTTGTTGTTATATGTTATCATGGCTACACTAAGGATAAAGTAAGGTCTGTCTTTCTATGCAGACTGCCCTGCATAGACTACTTGAGCATCTCATCTTCAGTTTGTCCATCTAGAAGCTTGCTTACTCTGGACAACTTGATTCTCCTCCTCCCTTTGCTTCAATACTCTACAAATCTGCGTAAATGAAAAGGGAAAAAAAAATAAGCAAAGATAAAAATAACAACATTAATGTCAATAATAGTAATTAAAACAATAAGAAGCCTTTCCTAAGCTGAGTGAGTTGGTATAATTTTTATGGACTCAAGGGTGCTCCGTTTCCAAAGAAAAGGTAGAATTCAGGGTGATATTATAAATGCAGAGGTGATTCCAATAAGATGATCAGCCTTCACTGCTGATTGCTAGCGTCTATGACAAAGTCATTAGATGCAATAGTGGAAGAGGGAGACAAAGGCAGAGGGGGAAGCAGGAGAGAAAGAGAAAGAAAAGAAGCTGCTTTAGACTTTCAATTTTTCTTTCAGAAATAGAAGGGAAAAGCAAAAAAAAAAAATTGCATGCATACAGAGGAGTAGAATTACAGTTATCAAAAGGAAAAAGGAATTTGGATCAATCTCATTCCTTCTTTCCACTCCTCTTCCTTAAGCCTGGACTACCATGTTCATCACAATGAAATTCACACACACACACACACACACACACACGCATATGCACGTGTTAGATTAAATTAAGAGTGGCAGAATATAGTAAATTGTCCATTAGATCTGATCCAGATTTGTATTTGACTCCAAGGCATATAAGTCGTTTCTTATTTTCAGACTCAGGTGAGCCTGCTCTCAACAGCTGCTGGTTGAAGTGTAATGAATTCCCAGCATATGGTAACAAATGATTAAACGATTGTGTTTGAGGTTATGACCTTCCTCACCACTAGCTTTTGATTTTGCTTTTGTTCCATTTAAGATCTTGCAAGATCTTAATTTCCTCCAATAAAGGTTTACTTAAGAACTGAAACTCATTAAACTCTGAAAGGATCAGGTGTACCTTCCCTATGAAATGCTAACTAAACTTCAAGTAATGCAATAAAGTAAGATTAAGCTTTTTTTTTTTTTCCCCAAGTATCTTGGTAGTTGACAAGTTTGGAGTTCAGTTTGTTTGATTTTTCTTCCCAAGAATATGATGAGTCAGAAATTTCTGTAAGAAAACATGCTTTATATAGTTTAAGCTGAGCTCATCATTTAAGAATTGTGAAGAGTCTTGGGCTTTAAAAAGTTTAACTCTTTATTATTTTTAGTATTTTTCCATAAAAAAATCTCTTGTGACTTAGTTATAAGGTAGTAGAGTTTAGAAAAGATTTTTTAAAAATCACTCTTCATATTTTTACTGGAGTTGGAACCAAATATCCATGTAAAAACCACGGAAGAGGGCTTCTGTTGGGTTGAATGGTGTTCCCCAAAAGATATTGCACTCCAAGTACCTGTGAATGTGACCATATTGGGAAATAGATGATCAAGTTAAGATGAGGTCTAAGGTGGGCTCTATCCAATATGGTTGTGTTATCACAAAAAGGGGAAATTTGGACTCAGAGACAGAGAGCCGTACAGGAAAGATGATATAAAGACACAGGTAAAATATCATCTATAAATCAAAGCCTGAGACTACCAGAAGCTAGGAGAGAGGCATGGAACAGATGTACCCTCCCAGAAATCAACCCTGCTGACACCCTGATTTTGGACTTCTAGCATCCAGAATTATAAGACAATAAATGTTCATTGTTTAAGCTACCTAGTTTGTGGTACTTTGTTATGGCAGCCCTGAGAAACTACCATAAGCCCCAAGCTTAACAGTTTCCTAGAATCTATGCTACACAACAGAGAATGCAAGTTACCTCCATGGATACTTTCCTCTGGATAGTTCCTGAATGGATACTTTTTTTTCAGTAAAAGTAGACATAAAATGGAAATAATTAATATGTTCTTAAAATAGAGATGCTTAAAATTAAAAATAATGCTTAAATAAACTATCGATTGTCCCTAAGTTAATTTTAAAATACCGTAGTTTTATTTTTCTAGAACTAAAAAGTTTATATGGAAAATAATTAAGCAAGTAAGAACAGCCTGAGAAACTCTGATAAAGAGGAGTCATGTAACAAATTACCACAAACTTGAAAGACTTAAAATGACAAAATGTATCATCTCACAGTTTCTGTAGGTCCGAAGTCTAGCTGTGACATAACTGGCTTCTCTGCTTAGGGTGTCACAGATTGAAATCAAGATGCTGGCTGGGCTGTCTTATCATCTGGAGCTTAGAGTCCCCTTCCAAGTTCCTTTGGGTCCTTGGCAGAATTCACTTTCTTGCAGTAATAGCACTGAGGTCTCCATTTTCTTGCTGGCTGGGAGCTGGGGTTGCTCTCATTTTAAAAAGTTGCTTACATTCTTTGTCATGTGTCTCTGCCCTTTTTCAAATCTAGCCATGGAGTATTTTTTCTTGCTTAGAATTCCTTTCTTCAAGGTACCCACTCCACTCCTGACCTCTGAGAGGCCTTTGTGGCCCATCTGCCCCCTCCCAGGGCCCATGGGAGCAGAGGGGGAAACTTCCCAGGGTGGAAAGAGCAGGCCCTCACCCCTCTCCCCTGAGCCCAGAGCCTGGCCCCTCCACTATTGCAGGGTACCCCAGACCCTGCGGGACTCTCTGGTGGAGGTCACAGGGCCTCATTTTGGGGGCAGCTGCCCACCTCCTACGTGTCCATTTACACTCCCAACATGGTAATGCCACTGGTCCCACTGCCACCCACCTCCTGCCCCTGGTGGCCCCCTCAAACAGCAAAGGCTATTGGGAGGTGGCCCCTGAAACCTGCGGTCCCCCAAGGCTGCTCTTGGGATCCAGACGCCCTCTTCCAGGGGGTGCCACCCAACAAAAGCATCTATGATGTGTGGGTTAGCCACTTCCGAGACCTGGCTGCCCCTACCCCAGGCTGGCTACTCTCCTGGTGCAGCCTGTGAGGCTCCCAGGGCAGGGGCTGCTTTCCTCTTCCACCCTCTCCTGCTGCCCTTAGGCTTATTGAGGGGAAACCAAGGTGTGTGTGGCTCTTGCAGCCCTGAGACACAAGGCATCAGCCGTGCTGAGTCTGCGTGTTTATTGGACACCCCAGAAGAGTTGTGGCCCAGCTGGGCACCACCCCCTCCCTGATGGTCAGTCATGCCTCTCCTATCCCCAGAGGCAAGGCTGGAAGGAGCAGGCCTCTGCTTGGAGTAGCCCTTCCTGTCCCCTTCCTGGTCCCACCTTCTCCAGCCCTCTGTCCATCTATCCATCCATCCATCCCTCACCATCTGTCACTTCCCCTCCCTGGCTCCGGGCTGGGGTAGGGCCTAATGACAGCTCCAGCCTGAAGTCCTGTCCTCCCTCAGCTGTTGCCTGGGAAGGAGGTAGTGCCTTTTGGGGGAGGGGACGGAGAATGGAAACCCTATCTGGTTTTGGTGGTGGTAGTGGGGAAGATAGCAGTAAAGGAACAGACCACATTTAAAAAAAAAAAAGAATTCCTTTCTTCAAGAAGAGCCCCATCCCTTTTAAGGGTTTGCCTGATTAGGTCAGGCCCACCTAGGTGAACCTCTTTCTTAAGGTAACTGTGCCATATAACATGTTAATCATGGGAGTGATAATCCATCATATACACAGGTCCCTCCCACCCTCAAGAGCTGGGGGATTATATAGGTGTCGATCATCAGTGGTCATAGAATTCTACCTACCACAAAGCAAAGGTTATTAATTATAATACCGTTTAGGACAGTGGAAATGCAGCTACAGAACAGAGTACTATGCAGGTGCAACAAAAAGCATAAAGGCATTTGGTTACAGAAAGACACATTATTAAATTAGAAAAATGTCAGAAGCAAAACAATAAAGGGTTATATTCATCTTTGTGTAAGAGTTGGAGAAAATAAGGGTTTACACTTATTTATATCTGTGTTTGTTTAGATAAAGTAACTGAAAAAAGATCCAAGAGAGTTGTTAACTGTTGGGCAAGGTGGGGGGTTGGGCAATGGGGATGGAGGGGTGTGGGAGTAAAAGCTCTCTTTATACCATTTTGATTGTTGAACAATTCAAATATATTATCTATTAAAGCTAGAATTTTAAATTAAATGAAGCAAACATTTATTTCTACCTAGTATGTGCAGGCCCTTGCTGAATGAGGAGTAAATCAATGAGTAAAGCACAGTTCCTGTTCTAAAGTAGCAGACAGTGTGGTAGTGGTCAAAAGGGAAATCCAGAATTGACCACAATTCAAATAAGGGAAATGTCATAGCAGAAAAATAAGAAAACTTTTTAGTGGGTTTTAAAGGAGAAAGTAATTGCACCAAGTGCCTGCATAACCTAGTTCTTTAGTTGGATATACCCTTTTGTCTGCTAGAAAGGGCAGTTTAGATCATTGTCTATTGATCCATATAATTCAAACGTCCACACTTAAAGAACAAGAAGAAGCATTACATCCCTCAAATCTCATTAGGTATCATTACATCATTGATTTCCACATATTGATTGGAAGGCAATATACAGTTTACATGATTTAAAAAATAAGTTCTTGTAAAGCATTAGTGTGTGTGAAAGACATAAAATTGGATATGTTTCCTTTATTTTTGTTAAGATTGCTACACAAAGAGAGGTTGTTGGTAAATTGTAAACAAGACATGCTTATCAGATAATTAGACTATCTAAGCTTTCCTTTTCTACTTTAGACTATCATTACTTTAACCTGAATTTCTTCTTTAGTTATTTTAAAGTTCCCGTATTCATTCATATTTTGAGAAATAGCAAAATAAGTCCACTGGATTTTCATGTGGCTTGCTTCTGCATTTCCCTCAAATCTCTGCTCAGATATCAACTCCACAATGAGGGCCTCTCTAGCATAGCCTCACTTTCCTACCCCAAGTCCCTGTACTCTTACCCTGCTTTTTTTTTTATAGCACTTTCCTTTGAAACTATTACATATATGTGCTTGCTTCTTTACTCTCTGGTCTCCTCCATCACAATGTGTCATCCATGAACAAAAGAGGGGCTTTGTTCTGTTTGTAGTTGTATTCAGCACAACTAGAACAGTGTTTGGCTTGGTGCATTAAAAAAATTCATATTGAATGAATAAATAACCAATTTAGAGAAGAATAAACTCTACTTAACATGCTCAAATGAGTTATGTTAATTCTTGCTTTACCTTTTTTAAAGGAAGTTTCAGGCAAATATTAAAAGAACTAAAGCTCAGTGCACCCTCTCTGCTTTGCCAGAAGCTGCCCCTTTCTGGAAGTGGCATAAGGACAGTTATCAGGCCACTGCAAATATCCAAGAGGAATAAGGTGCCAGGTTGCCTTTAATGCAGTGTGATATAATGAAAAATAACTTTGGTTTTTGTCCCCAGTTCCTGGCACAGAGCTCCTTGCAATTCACTGTTGGGAATGCTCACAAGGTGACTTTTGGTGGGCCCCTAGATAGTTTCAGGATGGGGTTTTGTCCCCAGAAAAACCAAATGCATGATTAGAGTGTTAGAACGTTCAGTCCCACCCCCAGCTTTGGGGGATCAGAAAGGGGCTAGAGATTGAGTTCAATAATTAATTGCCAATGATTTAATTGCCCACATAATGAAACCTGAATTTATTGTTAATAACAGGAGTCAGGGTGCTTTCCAGGTTGGTGAATACATCACTGTGCTGGGAGGCTGGTGTGCCCAGAGAGGGCATGGGCTCTGTACCACCTCCTCCTATACTTTGCCTTGTGCATCTCTTCCATTTGGCTGTTCCTGAGTTATCTTTTATAATAAACTGTTTTTTGTAAGTAAAGTGCTTTACTGAATTGTGGTGAGTCATTCTACTGAATTATCAAACCTGAAGATGAAGTTGTGATGACCCTTGAATTTGTAATCATCTGGGCAAAAGTGTGGGTAGCCTGGGCACCTATTTTCAGCGGGCTTGTGGGGCTGAGCCCGTAACCTGTGGGGTCTGTGCTAACTCTGGGTAGTTAGTATACGAATTGAATTGAATTGTTGAACCCCAGTTGGTGTCAGAGAATTAGAGAATTGGTCAGTGTTAGAAAAGAAACTGTTTCGTTTTTAGAAAACGCCACACATGCAGGCAACTTCAGTCTCTGTGAGTGGTTTCTCTTGGAGCATCTCCTCAATTGTCTGTGGAAACACTGTCTTCTGATTGCATTCTTTCTCTTAGTGGGTAACTGCTACTTGGAGAAATTCCTCAAACTCCCTAGACTTTTACTTGAATAGGTAGACAGGGAGTTATGTAGGAATGATGGTTCGGTAAGTCCTGGGGGCATATTTTTGGTAACTTTCTTTTGAGTGAACTTTGAGGTTTTAGCTGCAATTCCAAAACAACATAAAATGTTCCAATCTCCATCCTGAAATGAACAAATTAATAGTTAAATTTCTTATTATACATATTTGCTTGACTTTAACTTTGTGAGGACTTTGTAAATGACTTTTACTTACGAGAATGTCAAAATCCATCCTAGGACCAACTAGATTTCTGGCTGATATTTGAAAGATTACTCTTAGATTCTCTAATTATTATCTTTGGAATTCTTGAAACTGACCATAAATTATAATTAACTCACAATTAAAGACAAATATATTTTGACATACATATATATCTGTGTCATATATATTTGTAAAATAATTACAAAAATAAAATCTATTGACAAGCTAGAAATATAACCAAAATTTAGGATTATATAGTAATTCTAACTGGATGTTAAATTGACCTCTTATCATTTTGGAAGCAAATATAAAATAGGTATCATACTGTTACTTAAGTTTTTTTTTTTTGTCTTAATAATATTATAAGAGACTTGCTCTCCTTCACCAGAATTGACAGATACCCTAATGGAATTTGAAGCCTGATTCTTTTTGTAAGATGTGCTGAAGACAAGGAGGAAAATATTCATTAATGCCAGTTTTTCAGAAGGAAAAGAGGAAAATAATAATAACAACATTACCATAAAAGAGGGCTTAATACAATCCAGCAATTACACAAAGAACTTTATTTATATATATATATATGGGATCAAATTTGATATTCATAGAAACTCTGTGAGGTACAGATGAGAAATCTCATTTTGCAGAGGTTTATGAAAATTATGCAATTTTCCCAAGGTCCCACTAGTTGACAGTAGTCAGAGCTAGGTTGAGGAACAGGTTTTTTTTACTCAGTTTCTTTTGAGGTCATGTCCCACTTCAAGTATATCCTCATTTTGTTTTTCATTTTTTTATAGTAAAATTTCTTGAGTTATCCATTTGTATTCTCTGTATTCCTCCACTTTCATCATTCCTTCAACTCATGTTAACCTGACCTCTATGGCTACCACTCTACTAAAATTGTTCATCATGTTTTGTATCTAATAACCATTATCTTGCCAAAGTGAGTAGTCCACTTTGGTCTCTCTTCATTTTACTAGATTTCAACAGCATTTGTCATAGTAGATGACGGCCTCCTCCTTGGAATTTTTTCTTCTTCTGGATTCTATGGTAATACATTTTGTTGGCTTTCATTTTCCCTCATGACTTCTGCTTCTCTTCCACTGTCTTCAATGCCTTTGCACAATTTTAAATATTGGTGTGTCATACATCTTGTTTGTGGGTACCATTTTTTTTTTCATTTTCAGTCTCTACTCTTTTGTTAGGTGATTTCATCCAATTTTATGGCTTTAAATTCAATCTCTCTGCTGGTGAATCCTGAGTCTATTATTTTCACCTCAATCTCTTCTTTAAACCCCAGGCTCATGGACCAACCCTCTATGAATTATCTATTTGGGTACTTAGTAAGTATCTCAGTTATTAAGTATCCAAAGCAGAGGTCTTGGTCCTCCATCCCAACTGAATTGTTCCCTAATCTGTCCCATCTGAGCGAATGTCATTACTATTTAGTAGCTCAACCCCAAAACATAGGAGTCAATCTTTTTTCCTCACCTCTGACAAACATTTGAAAGTTCTATAGACTCTTCCTTTAAAATCTCCTAAAATTGTCCACTCTTTTATTTCTCCAGTGCTACCATTTAGTGTCATGTTGACAAATAAAGTGGCCTCTTTAGTGATTTCAGTATTTCCATTCTGTTCCCCTCCTCCTTAACCTGTGTCTCTACTAAGCCAGTCTTTACAGAGTATGTGTAGGACATTTGGAATCACATTCGATCTCTCATCTCTTTAAAATCTCCAGTTACACACAATTACACTTATAATAAAACCCAAGCTCTTAGTTTACAAAGCTCTCCATGATCCAGTCCCTGCTAATCTCTCTGCCCTTATTTTATGCTCGCCTGCCTGGAATGCTTTGACTGCATTTTGAATGGCTGGTTCCTCTTTACTATGCAGTTTTATTTTAAATATCTCCTCCTCAGAAAAATGTTTTTCTGATCATTCAGTTTGAAATAACTCCATGTCACATCACACTTTTATTTTCATCATAGAGCACTTGTCACTTATTCATGTTGTTGTTTGTTTGTTTTTTCTGTTTCTCCAGTCCAATATAAGCTCCATGAGAAGATGGGTCATATTTGTTTGCTCTTTGCTATATTTACAGTGTTAGCAAAGGACTTGGAAAATAGTAGGCTCTTAATAAATGCTCATTGAATGAGCATATGAATGATGAGATAAATGATTATCCTTCATGTGTATTGTAGAAAAAAGTTTGAGAACTGCTTGAAATAGGATATTTAAATTGATTAAAATTTTAAATTATAATTTTAAAATGGATTTCATTACTTTTAGGTAACCTAATCTAGGTTAAGAAAGAATTGCACAGAAAACCTGCTAAGGAACCAGCTGTAAAAAACAGAAAACAATGAATTGCACTTATACTATTGGTTACTTTTATGCAGATAAATGCTTCTAATGAGTTTTGAGTAATTCTTTTAAATCAGATAAATATTTCCCCTGTAATCCTTTTTCATACTCTTCTTTGGCTTTGAAAGTTGACTTTTTTTATCCTTCAAATTTACAAGGATACAATTTACTAGTCTACGACTGAATAATTATACATTTTTAATTAGCAGAGTCTGAAATAATGTAATTCCTGTAATGGCAATGAAATTTTAAAATATAGAATTTCATGGCATGTTATTCATTCTTACAGTTCATAATCTTTTGGTGACACTATAATTTTCCTACCTTATAAAAAGATTGATTAAAATTCTCTCAGAGTATCTCCCTTCCTGATTTCCTTCCACAAATATGTATTGATCACCAATTATGTGCCAGACATTAGATTTGATACTATGTATACAATGATGTGCTATACAGAGATCTTGAGCTTAAAATACATGTGCTTGTACTCTATTTGGGACAAAATTATAAGCAAGAGGCAATAACTAGTATGATGAAAGATTAAAAGGCTTAAATAAAGATGCTGTATAAAAGGGGCTTTAATCCTTAGTGAGAGTAATGTCATAGATATAATCCTAGAAGAAATGACACCAATTTTGAAACTTAAAGGCTATTAAATAAATGTTTTCCAGGTAATATGGAAAGGGAAGAATGTTTTTAACAGGTGGTTCCAAGTTTAAAGGCTTAGAAGTCAGAGAGAATGATAGAACATAGAGCATTAGGGAAACTCAAGGCAGTTTATCATGGATCTAGCTTAGAATATGAGTGGAGTGCTGGCAATAGATGAGGCTGCAGATCTGAGGCAAGGTCAAATTAACAGGATCTTAAGATGTATCTCGGGGCTGGATATAGAAGGGTAAATGTGGGACTCTGTTGTCTCTTCGCTGTGATTTTTTTGCAACTCACATACCAAGCTGACTCATTTTCATCATCTCTAATGTTAATAATACAGTAGAAATGCTCTTAAAAAGTTAAAGTGATCAATCACAAAAAGTGATGTATACAGACTTAAGCATTTGATTATAACTTAAACACATACTCATTTGCCAATAGTTTGAGGAAGAATAAAAAACATTTATTTTAGTACAGCTCTGCTGATTGGGCTTCTGTGAGGTCTTGCATAAACCATACCCACTACGTTTCTTCTATGATTTTCAGTCTTAGTTTCTTTAAAAGGAGTGAGAACTTAGACACTTGGGAAGTAGTCTGTTTACAATATTTCTCTATTTTTATTTTATTTATTTTTGTTTTTAAAGTGGTTGCATAAACATATAATTCCACAGATTTTCTTTTTATTGACCCATCTTTATTCAACTCCCTAAATATTCTACTTAATGTTTATAGAAAACAACTTTCTTTCTTAAGGAATTTTTTTTTGGTTTACAAGTTATTAAAATAACATAATTTCAAAATAATGACAACTGACCTTAAAATGTTGAGAATCCACCTCAGCTGATTAGCATAAAACTCAAACTCTGGATGAAGAAAAAGCATTCTTCAGTACTCTTTAGTATTAAAGAGTGGCCTGGTGGTTACAAGCATTCAGTGTTTGATGAACATTGTTCAGTATGTTTCAGGGAGGAGGTGGAGAATGTCAAATGATTAGAGAATCCTTTATGTGAAAGATGTTTAAGAAGAAGGTTTTTTGTAATAGCATCTACCTTATAAAGTTTATGGAAGGTTTAATAGATTGCAAGAAAACAACTAGTAGAGTGCCAGAGGCATAGTAAATGTTTAAGACATACTATTTCCACTTTGTATTTAGTATTATTTATCTCTTAATAAGAGAGACTAAACAGCTTTATTTTGGTATTTGTTTCTAGGCCAATACTAGCCCATACCATGCCTCTGAGGGAATTAGGAGAAGCACTCCATCAGAGCAGGTGAAGTCCTTCAAGCCCATGGTTTCTGAAAGGAGAACACTTCTGTGTGAATTAGAAAAACATGTTACTTCTTCCAGAAGCATGTCTTGGCCTGTGAACTGGATGTCAGCCTCCTCTTGTCCTCTTAGCTGGATGCCTTTGTGTGGTTAACAATGGCAGAATCCTCCATTGCAGGTCTGGGTCACAGCCCCAGGCCTGCTGAAATGAAAGTATTCATGTTCCAGGGCAGCTCAGGGTTTGTGAACTGATCTGCTGAGGTCAGGTGATCCAGCCTCTCCTGGTGTCAGAAAGAGAAATCCTTGCTCCCTTCAGGTGATCAAATCTATTCTTCTCTTTTCATATCTTTGCAACTAGTTTGTGTATTTCCATCCGTATATTCACTGGAAGTTCACATTGGTGAGGGAGGCTCTTTATCTCTGCCTTGGACGGAAAGGATGCAGATTGAGTGTAGATGAGGGAAGACTCTCCAGCTAACATAAAAGTACATCCATAATGCATGATGCTTCTCCTCTAAACAGGATGACAGAAGAAAAGACAAATGTGGATTAAATGTCAGCTTCCCATATATTTCTTCCTTGGATGGAGAACTGAATAGCTTAATCCTACATAGTCTATAGCATAAACCAAGGCAGAATTTGCTTCGGCTTGGAGAGAACTATGCAACCTTTTGGTCCCTGAAGTGTTGCAGATTTCATGAGGCAAAAGACATTTAATTTTACATAACTTAAACTTGGGGATTTAGCCATGCTCCTTCCTGGATTTCCTGCTAATACTCCATTCAGACTTATAAAATATCAAGTGAGATATTTTTATCACTTGGAAACAGCATGCACATGAAATGGCAGGTTAGTTGAATTCTTACTTGAGCTTAAATGATTTTCTCCCCGGTACTCTGGGTATAAACAAATATCCTTCAATTGGAGACATACATTTCTTCATTGAGCCCTTCTTTTGCTGAGTACTCTGATTCATAATGGGGTTCTATTCACTGGGGTTTATTCATGATTAGGACAGACATGTTGAAGGACATGCCAGATATGAAGAACAGACAGTTGTTTGCTCTGCAAAATTTTCAAGGAATTGGGAGGCTTAGTAACAGGTGCTATAAACCATGGTAAAGGGATGAAATATGTTGACTCTAAAGGGGCTGGCTTGCCTTATGACTATGGGAAGACTTTCAATCACCTTAGGGAAGGCCATTAGCAAAGATGAAAATAACATGGGATTTTCTGATAAACACAGGATTGTTAAAAGCCATCAGTAAAAACAAAAGGGATATATATTTTAGCTGGGTTTGAAGTAAAATATTTGTTTTTTTAACTTTAAAAACGCCAAGAAGATAGATACTCCACACACCATTTTTAAGTTTTTACCTTTATCTTGTTTCCAGTCTTATCTTTTCTCAGTTTCTCATATTTCCAATTTTATTCTTTCACAAAATATTTCCTAATCTGCTTATCCAGAAGTAATGCTATCTTGGTCTCTGAATGCTCTCTCTTAAGATACTGATGTTTTCTAACTTAATTAGATTAATGTGTATATATCTTAGCTTTCCTACTAAGTTGTAAGATTCTTGAAGGCAGGACCAGTGCCTCACAAAGACATCGCCTTTGGAGAATGTTCCACAAAATTTGGGGTATAAATGAATGAGTGAATATCTGTTGTAGAACATGATCACAGCATTTTAGATGCCAGCTTCTGAGCACTGTGAAGATAAAAGGCTCCAGGGCAAGTGTATCATATCTGACATAACATTTTAGGAAACCTTGAAAATGTCTTTTAAAAAAAGAAAGCAATGTTAAAAAGAACATAAGGCTTGTGTTTTAACAAAACATGATGACAACTGAAACTCATTAAGCTTAATATCAATGTGAAATGACAGAACTTGGGATGGAACTGTTAAACCAGTCCTCTGTTAAGATTTTTAAGGTATCCTAGCCTCTGGCAGAGGTAGGAACAAGTTGGTAGATTGTAGGGAAAAAAAAAAAAGAAATATGTTGCAGGCACATAGGAATCAGTTATACTTGCAGTGTACTAAATTGAAGGGTTGACCCTAAATTTATTAATGCTGCTTTACAAGAAGTGTGTATTTCATTAAAAATAGGTAGGAGAAAAAGTACCCATGTCAGTTGGATCATTTTTGGTCAAGAATCATCTCATTTCTCATATGATTAAAATATTGCAGTTGAGTCATTTATGTATCACCATTGCTGGTCAGATAACTTTTACAGGAGATTAAAGAAATTCTCTCTTTCTAGCCTCATGTTAGTAGCTCAACTCTCTTATCCAGGAGACTGACAACTGATGGAAAGATCTAACTGAATTTCATTTTAATGAAGACTACTTAGTTGCAAAAACAGAAGTAAATCAAACTAGTGTAAAAAAGGAGGAAATGCTTATTAACTGGACACAGATGTGTCCCATGGAGCACGATGGCAGAAAGTATACTTGACACTCCAGTAGGATGAAAATATGAATTGTCAGGCTCAGGTAGAAACTTTCTTGATCTTTCTTTTTATGGAACTCATGGTCTCTCATCATGGCTTCCCCTTTCAAGTCTATTTGATTTTTCTCTTTCTGCTTCTCCGTGAATATAATGGAAGATCATTTCCTTACAGCTGCCAAATTTAGCTGTTCTCAATTCAACTAACTAGCAGAAACCATCTATCCCTCATTAAAACAAACTTCTGAGAGAGATAATGTTAATGGTCCAGCTTAGTACACACCTTGTCCAATCAAATATGATCAGGCAGTGTCAGATACTGCAAATTTGGCTGCCGAGGCTCGTCCCTTTGGAGAGAAGCAGAGTTCTTAGTGAAGGGGGGGTGGTCACTGTGTTTGAGAGAGAATTTAACAAATATTTTCTATTCCTATTTACCTTCAGATGAGGGCACCAAGAAATAGGGAAATAATTCTTAAGTGGGGCAATAGAGCTAAAAGTTAGCTGTCACTGTAAACTGTTCCCAAGTGCATAATACTTGAGTGCATGGGAATGTATAAAGCCTCCTGAAGCCTATATTCACACATCTCAGAAATTTGATAGAACACTCCCCAGCTTGCAAAATCTACCCATCTCACTAGCCTCCCTTCACTCAGGTGAAGAAAAGTTGTCAGAGATACAGAGACACATGTGGGGAGAATGCCACTTGATGATGGAGGCAGAGGTTGAAGTGCTGAAGCTGCAAGCTAAGGAATCACAAGGCTTGCTGGCCAGCCACCAGAAGCCAGAAAGATGCAAGGACAGATCCTCCCCATCAGGTTTCAGAGGGAACATTGACCTACCATCACCTTGATTATGGACTTCCAGCCTCCAGAACTGTGAGACAATAAATTTATGTTGTTCTAAGCCACCCAATTTGTGGTACTGTGTTATGGCAACCCTAGGAAACTAAGACACTATGTAATAGGAAAGGCTATAATCTCAGTCATTGCTGGCTCTGTGTAGTCATTTGTTAGATGTATCTCTTGAAGAATGGCTTTGGATATACCACTTCTCATAGTAGAACGACAAGAATTTGTGTGAGAGGTGTAATCTAGGAGAATTGGATGAGAAAACAATATGGGAAATTGAAGGGAGTTGAAATAAACCAGCAAGATGGTAAAAGTCTGAGGCAATGGGGAGCGGGGAGAAAGCCAGAAAGAGAGGGCCGGTGGCACTTTGAATAAGGGAGTGTCTAATACAGTTGATTCTCATTACCCGTGGATTCTGTATTTTCAAATTTACCTACTTGCTAAAATTTATTTGTAATCTCACTATCAACTCACAGTGCTTTTGTGGTCATTCCCAGACATGGCAGAGTAGCCAAAAAATTGAATCTTTGGACAAGCTCATTCCCAGCTGAGGTCAGTGAACAAGGAGCTACTCTTTTGCCTTGTTTCAGCTCTCAGGTCGTAAATGTGTTCTTTTTGCAGTGTATTTAGTGCCACATTTGGGGAATTTTTTGGGTAATTTCTCTGTTTAAAATGTTCCCCAAGCATAGTGCTGAAGTGCTGTCTGGTTTTCCTAAGGGCAGAAAGGCTGTGATATGCTTTATGGAGAAAATACACATGCTAGATAAGCTCCAATCAGGTAGGCATCCTGTCAATCCTGTACAAGGAAGGATAAGAAGAGAGACTGCAGCAACAATACTCTTAGAAGGTCACGGCTAGTTTAGGATTCCTATGGTTGCAAGATTTGACCGAGGTTAGTTTCAGTTCAAGTGGCATGTTTTCATTCATTTATCTATTTAAGAAACATTTTTAAAGTGCCTACTTTGTATCACTATTATAGGCATTGAAAATACATCAGTGAATAAGCTGACCAGGTTCTTGTAATCATGGAGCTTACATTTCTATTGAATAGTCTGACAATAAACATATAAACAAAATGAATAAGGTAAGAGTGATGGCAAGGATAGGTTTGGTGATGATCAGAGAAGCCCTATCTGAGGAAATGAGTTTTTAAACTTGGACCTGAAAGATGAGAAGAAGGCAGTCATAAGGAGACCTGCGTACAAAAACAATCCAGGCAGAGCCATCAACATGGGCAAATGCCTTGAAGGAGAATAAACTTGACGTGCTCCAGGGACAAAGTGAAGGCCAGTGTGGCTAGAGTATACTGAATAAGGGGCACAGAGCAGGAGTTTAATTAAAAGAAATGGGCAGAAGCTGGGATACTGTAGGCTTTGAAAATGCTTTTTTTTTTTTACTCTAATTGCAATAGGAAGTCATGGAAGGAAAGGGAATAGATGAGACTTGATATAAAAACTCCACTCGGTTTGTTTGGTGGAGAATGATGTTGGAGGGAGTCACTGAGAGGATGTAGCTGCTAGTTAAGGGGACCTGAGCAATCGGGCTCCTTACTCCCTCTCTTTTCCTTGGATGTACGCTCCGCCCACCGCTCCCACAGCTGGAGCTGTTTTCGAGGATGCAGCCTTAAGAGAGCAATGTGTTATTAAGACCATCTGGATGGTATACGTGATTAAACCCAGCTAAGGCCTTTATAAGCTTTTAAGATTCTGGCAGGTGTATGCAGAGATCTACTCATCTTGCAACCGCCCAAGACAAGCCTCATAAGTAAGTTCTCTTTTGCTTATTAAACCTGCCACCTACCAATCTGGAGTAACTGCCTCTTTCTTCGGTCTCTCCTTGCCCTCTGTGTATGGAGGCCAGTTTGTTAACCAAGAAATGGACTGTGGGGTAAGAGTGGTGAGAAAACAGGGAATGAGAGAAATCATTGGAACTTATGGCAGATGTCCAGGAGACAAATCATGGTGACTTGGACTAGAATTATAGCAATGGGGATGGTAGGAAACAGTTGGATACACAGTATGTTTTAAAGATAAAGCTAATAGATATTGTTGATGGATTCAATCAGGAATTGAGAGAAATCTTGGGTATATAAGGCTATGGTTATGAAAAAGGCATCTTTTTAGGTGTTGTCAGAGTGAAGATGCAAGGATCTAACTCCTACTGGCCTCATGTCTGGGGAGCTCCCACAGAATCAGCCCTATGTGCCTAAAGTCAAGGCCCAGAGCCCTGAATGAAAGGAGCACAACGTAAGTCATAGCAGAAATCACTTCTCAGATTGTATGCTCCCAAAATACCCCTTTTCCCCTGATAACCACGTAGAACATGGGCTTTGTGATGGGCAGTATTCTACTTAGAATAGTTGTGTAATGTTTTGGTGTGACTCAGTTGAATATTGGACAACTCTGTAGGTGGGCAACCCACAAAACCTGTACTGAGAAATGTGTTACTCTGACTAAAAGCCTTCTTGCAGCTAGGCTTGTGAGTCTGATCCCTCCTGTAAATTAACCTCCTTATTGGCTCATTATCTCTATAGGGTAGAAGTGCTTCCTTCAGCCTCAATAGTGTTCCAAAGCCTTGATAGAGTAAATGCACTTCAGAACGAGATCTCCAGGGGTGAAAGGACCCATAGCTCTCTCAATCCTGGGGAATGAAACCTCTCTGTCTCTTTTCACGTCCCAAATGCTTAATTGCCAAAATATCTACGCTTCTAAGTTGAAGCCGATAAAAGTTTTCTCAGTGGGCTTCTTTTGAATGATCTTTTTCTTTTCTCCTCAATTCCCTTTTTATCTCTTCCTCGTTCCCCCTCTCCTTTTCTACCTGCTCACCCTTCTCTTTATTTTCTAAATTATGCTCCGCTAATGTGCTAGATGGGCTCCACCTGTGGGGTACAGTACTTAAATTGATCACACACAGTTGGTCTCCTGTACTTTTCCAGGAAGCAAATCATACATTTCTTTTCTCAAATGTGGTTGCTGACTCCTTGTACATTCTATGTCTCTCAGGCTCTGAGGCATGCTGTTGAAACTGTTTAGCTTCACTATAACTACACCTGGTCAGTTGAGATTTCGCTGGTCTCTGAATCACGATGTGCTAGCAGGCCAGGTGGGGTAAGGACCGAGGGAGTCGCACTCAGGATGTTAGCTCTAAAAGGTAATTCGCTGATTATCAGACACTCAGTGTCTTCAAGAGAGAGCACCACCCATATGCTCTCCAACAGGCACTCCTGATCCTTCATTTTCCAAAGCATGCAGCATGTGCCTCAGGACATGTTCTATAAGAAACAATCCCAAGGTCAATGCCTTTGGAAAATGCTATGTTAAATGAGTTATCAATGCTTTTAATAGCACTTCTTCAACTTCTAAGTTTTTAGAATTCCCCTATTATAAAGATGACGATCATAAAATCCCTTTAAGAAATAGCTCTTGGGGCAAGTACTCTGTTCCCTGCTGTTCCTCAATTATCTAGTCACCTATGCCTTGTGGCAGAGTTAACTTTGAGGGCGCTCAAAAGAGCAGTAGTGAGGACAATAGAAGCAATTTAGACAGTTGATTCCTATCTTCCCTGTGGGTAGGCACCATGTGTTCCAAATGAAAGAGTCTCTCCCTCGAGGTACTTAAGTCATTTTCATTTTCTGAAAGTAGTTTAACAAGAAGGGGGTTCCCCAAATGGAAAACTTTGACCTTGAGTGAGAACAAGGTTTATGGGTATGTGGTAATTGCCCAGGCTTTGAACTCTGACTATGGCTCCCTTTGATTTTGGGTTGTTGTTCTCTCATAGCAGAGAAAATGGCTTAATTTCTTTAGCTTCTTTGTATCCCTAATAAATTTGCCCTGAGGACAGTAAGAATTGTTCTCTTTCTGGGATATGTTGAGAATTAAACTGTGGCATTGCACGAGGTTGTCCAGAAGTGAAAATGCAATGTTCGCATGCACAATATTCGTATCCACAACAATGTATGGTTGTGCCCTACAGGCCCTGGCTTATTCTGGTCACTATTTATTGTGTTTTGCTGCAAAAGTTCTTGTGCCTAAGGGCCAGCTGCTGATAAAGTACAGAAACAAAGTCAAATGTGTACTACCATCACGTAAAGGAAGTGAATAGAACTAATAATCTTATTGGATTTTCAAAACGAATGCTTCTAGAATAAAGCCCTAGGCAATGCAAAATATAATAATAAAGGATAAAACTGTCATGCAATTTACTTTACCATGGTTGCTTGCTCTACAGAGCAGTATCTTAGCCTCTGACTCAGGGGTTCTATTGGGTCTTGGAAGATACCCTGACTTCTTAGTTGATATGCTTTCTCATATACTTTCTCATCCAGAAACACTCAGACCTCTGTAGACAATCACGAGTTTTATTTGATTTTGTGCCAACAATTATAAGGTCATCTAGAGACAATTATATTCACTGCCTATAATGTCCAGTCGAAAGGCTGCTGTATTCCAGAAATCTCTGGAAGTTAGAAGTTACCAGAGAAAGCACTTCTTCATTTGTTAACATTATCCAACAAATATTAAGTGCCTCTGTGTGCAGACACTGTTCTTGGTACTTGGAATCCAGAAAAGCCAGGTATCTCTCAATGCCATTTTATGACTTCATAATGCTACTGCACAAAGACTGGCTTTATTTGGAGAATCATTAACGCAAACACTGACCTCAAAAGGGCTGAGGGACAGGGAAATCTACTGGTTTAAATTCAGTTATCTGAGAGGTTCTGTGCTATATAATAGCTACTTCATTTGTTTGGTTTTGAAATTAGATGTGGCTTCTTTACAACAAAAAGTTACTTTCACATCTGTATTTGATCACTAACTGTAAGAAAATATAGTAGCCACCTCTTGGGATGATTTAGCCCACACTGATTCCCCTTCTGGATTACATGACTCTGACCTGCTGGCCATAGTTTATTGATCTAGGATAAGAAATTTGACCCTTGGAGCTGTGTCAAGGTAATGGTAGTGCTCTAGACTCTAGAATCAAGATCCATGATTCCTTGCTATCCTGGTGTCTGGACCTGCCTGCTACCTCTTTAAACTGAATCTTAGTTACTTAGCTCTTCCTTTGATTGTAATATTATTAAATGTTATATTGTTATTATTAGCAACTTTAGTATTTTAATGAATTCAATTTTTTGGCTTTATATACCAGAGATATTTAGATATTTTCCCCTTGAAACAAGAAGAATCCTTACTAGAAACAAGAAGAATCCTTACTAGATCAATAAATGTTATAGAAACTTGTCCAACCACATTCTCTCACTTTAAACCAGTTCAATACACTCTAACAGTAAGCACAAAGTTGATGACATTTCAGTTCCATTCGAGACAGTCCAGAATATTCCTTATGTTGCTTCTAACCTCTCTTCTTTCTCATTACCACTGACAACTTACTGTTGTCTGAATATATTGTCTTTGGCCCTGAGCCTTTTCTTTAGACTTGTTGACTGATTCTGGGTTTCCTGGCTTGGCCTTCGTGATCTGTGTGCACATTAGTTCAGACTCCCTACTATGATTCTCCCCACCCTTGACCATCTCCTATAGGATCAATTACTCCAGCTTTAACCCTTTAAAATATAAACTCTGGCTCTAGTTGGTTTGGTCAGTGCAATGAATGGACTCACCCTGATTCTCCACAGGAGGATCTAGGGGAATATTTCAGTTGGTAGTAAAGGATCAATTACTGAATATTATGGTTTGTGGTTTGATATCTTGATACCACTTTTCCAGTTTTGTCCAATATACTCAAAAGTAGTTTAAATTATGAATCAAACTTATAAGTGTGTCCTTTTGAACACAACAAAGTAGTCAGACTTGAAATCACCTCTGGTACTCTGTTGATTAACATGTCTGCTACTCATCCCACTTTAGGAAATATATTTCTTGAAGCAGTGGCCATGTCTGATATTTTCTCTATCCTGAGGGTCTGATACAAAATTTCTTTTGTATTTTGAAAAATAAACTTTTGCGTATGTTGGAAGACCAGTCAGAAAAATATTTTAAACTGAATTTTTACTACTTATCAATCACACCCTAGTTGACCTTAACCCAGTGCACCATTATGAAATTTCTGGTTTTACTATTATTCTTTCATTCCTATCTGTTCTATAACTATACTCCTTTGGGTCTGATAATATTTAGAATCTATATTAAATCTCTTAATTATATAAATTTAATCTATGAAAAGCAAGTTTTAGATGTACACATTTAATATTTTTAGAAAATTCTGGAGTTTTAAGACTTATCATGAGGAAGATGGTGCTGCAACTTAGAACTCAGGTTAAAAGCGGTTGATGTATTGGCTTTGAAACTTTGAAGAGATTTCAATAGATTTGACTCAGAAGAATCATTTCCTTTCAAGAAGTTTTAAGAAATATAATCCTCGTACACAAATGAATACACTTAAGAAAATGGCCCCAAACTGGAAATATGAGTTCATATGATAGATAACATGTTTGTTAGGGTAAAACTACTGGTGTAAAAAGAACAAGAAAAGCCTTTCAAGAATAAATAGAGTCATATACTTTTCACAAATACAGTTTGGGAAAGAAATGATTTTGTACCAGTCTATTAAAAAAATCTGAGAATTTTTATCAATGTGAAATGATAACAAGACTGATAAAACATCTGATACGACCATAAACTGGACTTTGATATTGAAATGTGGTTTCAGTTCAGGGCCAAGCATTTGATTGCCAAGAGAGACTCTCCATGTTTCTCTTTTTGTCTTCTGTAATGATCAGTGATGTTCCAGATGGTGGTTGTAGTGTTAGCCTCTCAGAGTGAGCACAGTATGTACATACAGTATTGGGGATTGTTACTGCAGCATAGCCTATCCTGACTGATACTGCAAGAATGTGGCAGAGGCGGGACTTGGGGTGGAAATGGAGAGTTTCATTTTGAATAAGCTAAGTCAAGTTATTTATGTACAGAGGTCCGGTAAAATCATAATTCTTAGGTAAAAGTGACACCACTTGTAAATGTAATGGAAGTCATCCCTTTTTAGTTTTAGAGACTTGGGCTAAACCAGGGTCACTAGGAAGGATCTGAAGTCGCTTGCCCGTGTAAATATAAGGTGGGAAGACTCTCAGAGACCATTTGATGTTGATAATGAGTATCTCGGTTTTACATTTCCGCTGTATGTCTCCATTGTATAATTTCAGCAAGCACATGAATTCAATCACTTGCGCACAGACACACTGACTGCTCAGAAAAATTTCCAAGGATTCTTCAATGCCTTTAGGCAATAGGCTTTTGGAAATTGTTTTCAAGTTCAATTCTTTAATATTCTCTTCACAAATAATTTTTTGGTTGATACTTATCTGTTTTGTTGGATGACAGAGCATGAAGGGAACCTTTTATTGAGCTCAATGGCAGTTTGATCAAAGTATAATCTAATTTGGATGCATTGGCTCTGAACATTTTCTAGGAAGTAGAGAGGTGCCAGATATCCCCAGAGCTGCTCAGATGTAAAGTTTGATCAACAGGATCTAATGTGGAAAGAATGGACTCTGGAGATCAAATATCTGAACCAAAGTGTTGGTATTTTGCTGGGCGGATTAGCAAGTGCACACAACAAAGTGTTTAGGAACCTCTAATCTCACCTGATGTATTGATTCCTCACTGCATTTCCCACTTGCATCCAAGGCTTCAGCATTTCTCCTCTTCATCCTTCCTGTGTATTTTACACTCACATTTCTATCCCTGTGCTTATGTTGTTACTTTACCTAGTATGATTGTTTCTTCTATTTTTTCTCCACTTCTCAAACTCTTAATCATCCTTCAGATTCTGCTGAAAAATTCCCCTTCATTACACTTGTGTTAATGTGTTGGAGAATTTACTTGCACCTTTCCAGTTCCACAGTGTTTCTTTCATTTAGCAAGCTTCTTTGAATTAGGGAGGTCCACCTAATCACCTTTATATTGTCTGTTCCTTATAAGGGCCATCATAATGTTGTATATATATACATATAGATCTCCATAAATGTTTATTAAATTTAAATGGAATCACAACAAAATTTTCAATCTCTTCTCTCTCAAAAAATGTTTTATCTAAAGAACCAGGAGCTCAGCTTCTCTTGTATACCCTTTGTCCTCAATGTCATTCACTAGTTCATGAGAGAGACCAAAGCAGAAAATTATGTTTTTCATATCTGTATAGTATTTTATATTTTTCAACATGAGCTCATGTATATAATTGCTTCTGGGGCTCCGAGCAGTCCTTGAAATGGGAAGGGCAAATGTTATTACTTCTAAGTATGAGATCAGAAATCTGAGAAAAATGGCCTGCTCATGTTCTCACCACTGGTCACCAGCCATGTCAGGACTCAAATTCTGGTCTCCTGACTGGTGGAGAACTGTCTTTTGCTCTTTCCTTTATCACACTTCGTCCCCCTACAAGAATTCCTTGCAGTTCCAGCATGTTCCTTATTTAGGGAGGGTCTCTCTAGTCCACATAGATTTATTGGGCAGAGTAAATAGGCCTATGTCTGACCTGTGGCTGCCTCTGTGAGGCTCTCACTGCTCTGCGTGGGGAGCATGTTTCTTCTTTTAAAAAGTATGGATTGTTGCTTTGTTTTGCATGCCAATGCACAGGGCTGCCATGTAGATGGTTTAACTTGATCAACAGCTCACCTCATTTTATCCCAAAGTCATTTGAATCTTTTCAAGTAAATGACCACTTGTTTGACGAAGTTAACTGGCCCAAATGAATGAAAAATTTGTTGAAGAACGTGGCAAGCTTGGAGTAGAATGTATAATAGTTAATCTGGTGAAAATCAGCATAGCTAACTGTATACTTAATAAATTCAAATATGAGTGATATATTTTCAAAAGAGAAAGTTAGTAGAAATAGGTTGAAAGCAGAGCTTTAATAAAATACCAGGTTCTTGGAGTATCCTAAGAATTGTACACATTAGTAAAATCTACAATAGTTTTATACTTATGAAACTAAATGAGAAGATCTTTTAATCCAGAAAAGTTATATCAGGCATAATCTATAAACTAGTACATTATATCTATGCCATTATCTATATTAAATAAATACAAATTAGAAAGAATCATAAGAGGATCTCATCCATTCCATCAACATTTTTGATATTGTGGTATTGCTGAATCTTTAATCAGAGCTAGCAAGACCTTTAACAACTTGAATTTCTACATTTGTAAATGGGAAAAATATATTAATTATGCCACTTGGTTTTGAGAATCTAATGAAGCAATGTATGTGTAAGTACATTGTAAATCATTGTGGACTTCACAAGTTAATATTTTTAAATGATTCTTGGATACATTGTTGGTGATTTCTCTATTAATAGTGGAATAGTTTATCCCCCATCTGGTTGTGAGTTCATTTCTGCAGTTTGTAGTGCAGTCCTGTGTCAATCCTTTCCTCAACTTCTGTTGCTTCTTTAGATGTTCAACAGATTAGTCATATGTTGAAGCTAACCCACACATAAATTCACTGATTCATACATAATTTATTCCACATTACAGCTTATATTCTGTTATACACAATAATTTAATCTGTATAGTAAATCTATGATTCCTCTTACCTACACATTTCAGACCAATTGATAGGAATGGCCTGCCTAAAAAATATTCCTAGGGCTAGAACAAAATTGAGCATTTCTGGTTTCCAGTAGTAAAATTGAAATATCATCAAAAAAATTCAAAGAGCTTCCTAGATTGAGAAACTTTTTATGAATCCTATTAGATAGTTCCCTTGCTCAACAGTTTCCTGTATAAAGTGCTATGTAAAACTCTCATGCCTTTCTTTTAAAGAAACTTTTGAGAAAGATCTGTATCATTCTTCAAAACTTCTAGAGTCAGACTATTATTTCTTAGAAGGGGATGTGGTATAGAGTCGACCATGCTGAATTGTTGAAAAGAGTTTAATACAATTCTTGGCATAAAGGAGACACTTGATGAATGGTAGTAATCACTATTATTGGTAGACACATTGAATTGTGTAGTTTCCTGAAATTTGATGTTTCCTTTATACCTTTGCAAATTTTATCCCTTCTGCCTACAGTGCCCTCCTTGTCTATCTCATATATTCATATATTTTCAACTTTCCCTTCAAGAACTATCTAAAGCACCTTCACTTCATTGGAATTGATCAGTTCCTCCTTTACCCCACAACACTTCCTTATATATTCCTCTCTTATCCAGCACTTACTATAATTCCCTGCAGCCATGAACACCAGCCTTGCTCAACTACATGCAATGCTTGTGTTCATTATAGGAAGGATAGCCTCTAATTGGTTGACCCTTTTAACAATTCATGTTCCTTTCTGCACTGGATAACAAGACTTTCATAGGTTGTTTTTTCTATGTATACAGTTATCTTTCCCTTTACAGCCTTGGATCCATAAGAGCTAAGCCCTGGCAGCAATCACCCTAGGCTTTCAAAGTTTCCTAGGGCTCCCTTCTAGGACCCATGGCCAGTCTCTGGCCTACGGAGGAGGGTGTATAGGAGTAACAGAACTCCAAGACAATAGAGAATCTGTCAACTATGCCAAGCAAAATAGCTAAAGAGACCTGAGCCTTAGAGGCAACAAATTAGCCTTGACTCCTTGGCCAGCATAACTTTAGATAATTAAGCTGCTTTTTGGTTATTTGTTGGCTAGCCAAGGGGTGCTTGGCTCCTTGACCAGACATGCATATAGACAAAGTGATGATACATTCATTTGCCTGGAACAGTCTGATTTACACTTGTTGGATGGGAATGTAATTCTGAATAAGTGCCTTCTTTGACTCTTGAATGTGACATGGTTTTTATATTTCACCCTATATATAGGTAAGTACCAGTAATAAGGAAGGTTAATTAGTCTCCCCATATATAATTGTCTAGGTGGCCCAATAAGCACCTGGGTTCTCTTCTATCATTTTTGTCCTGGTTCCCTTGGCTTCTGGATTAGTAGAAAGTTACAGGTGGTATTCACATCCTTCCCTTTCCTATTTTATGTCTTGACTGTCTTCAAGAGTCTTCTAAGCATGGTCAGTGACTAGCATCACAGGCATAATGGACAGAAATTTATCAATAGCTGAGAGAATGGGATTTAATACATGAGTGTAGGCTGAGAGGTAAAAGTAATCCTCCTTAATCTTACCCGCCCTCAGAGGAAGATGCCCCTCTGCAAAACCAAGAGGTTAATTCGTGGTTTGGAGGTGGCTGAGTAGAGCTAGAAGTCACTGATAGGCCATACAGCTTTTCTGTTGCTGAAGGTGAATCCTCTTAAATCCCTTGGTAATGTTAGGGAAAGGGCTGGTACTCATCCAACAATTAATGTAGCTTAGCAGGGTAGAGTGGAAAGTTAAGATTTCACCTTATTATATACTGCTGTAACTATAAGGCTTGGATCCCAGCTCCTGATCATGACAAAAGAGGATCTGGTTTATCCTCAATTAAGGAACTTAAAAGCCCCACAGCCCAAAGGCCAGGTTCCCTTTACCAGAGTCTTATGCTTGAACTGTTAGATCCCTGTCCTTCAAGAATGCATTTGACATACATCCGATTTAGATAGCCTTTTTATTTTAGTTAACGCAGGAAGGTCACATCTGTCACACCCCCACACACTCTTTCTTTAGACTTTAGAACCCAATCTCCAAAAAACTGTACATTCCCGTTTCTGATGTCACTCTTTTCCAACTTCTGAAACCATAATGATTTGTCCTCTGCAACTCACAGTGAACTTCAGAGAAATGTCTTCTATCCTCACCCTCTTGCTCCATAGGAAATCTACCTCTCACCTGATGACACTACTTCCTTGAAGCCATTTCAAGTGGTAGCTGTTTTCTTTCCCACTCTCCTTGTACAATACTGCCTGGGCAGGAGAAGGGAAACAAGTATGGTTTTCCTCCTTTTTCTCCTAGCTGCTTTTAATTTACTCTCCTCCCTCTTATCTAAGTCCTCCCTCTTTGAATCTCATGCCATAAAATTATGCCAACCCAAACACCTTCTTGTTGTAGTCATCTTGTTGTTCTCGTCCTTGAAGACATTGTCTACAGACCCATAGTACTTTCTTTAACAACACCATTATCATAATTTTGGAGGATATCATCATACATGTAGAATGTTCTTTCAGTACTTTGGACTGTAATTTCTTTGAACTATTCTCCTCTAATTATCTTAATTTCTACCTACATTAGCTACTCACTCCTATGGGCAGAATGTACACATTGTCATACCATGACCTCAACTTCAAGCATTCAACTCTGTTCATCATCTCTTATTCTTTCAACTAATTATTTCTAGTAATCTAACTCCAGCAATAATTTTATGTCACAAGGACATACAATTCATTGATTTTTACCATCTTTTCTCTTATTTCCTCATGTTTTGACTACCCTCTGTTTTGAGCTTAAATGCCATAAACAATTACAGTAATCATTCTCTTATACATACTCCTAAATCTCTTGCCCCTTTCTTGCTTCATCATATTCACTTATCAAAATTATAATCTTCTTTAATTGCAACTTACTATCCTATAACTGAATGTTGCTGGAGAAAAAGACACAACCGTGCTGCGTGGTTTCACTTTAAATGCAGGACCACTAACTTAAAGCTAACTCTTAACGCTGTCTCACAGTTGTACTAGATTTTTCTAATTCATTTATCCTTCAGCTCTTATATAATTATTTCTTACAATTTCTTCTCAAACAGTTAACATGCACTCCTTCATCCTCAATCTCAGTTTAAGACCTTGCTTCCATTTCATTGAGAATTTAATCAATCAGAAGAGAATTTCAGCAACTCCTACAACCTCATCTAAACATCCATCTGCATCAATCTTCTACCACTGTGGTTGAAATGCCTGGGTTCTGAGGAAGGGCTGACCCCTCCACCTATAGGGTAAATTTGCTCTTAACCTTTTGGTCTAACTGAGGATATTGCCCCAGCATTTTCCCTCTCTCTTGAATATTCAAACCTTCTCACTCCTACCCCTCCCAACTTTACCAGATCTTCCTTACATGCAGAAATAGTCTGTTATTTCTCCAAATTTTCTCTTTTAACTCATTTTAATCTCTGGCTACTTCTCCATTTCTCTCTTTTTCTTCACAGCAGATTTGTTCATAAGAATTCTGTGTACTCACTTTCTCCAGTTACTTTCTAGACATATTGCTTGAACCCACTTCAATAAGGCTCTTACTTTCATCTCTCCACTGAAGCTACTCTTGTCAAGGTCCCAGTGGCAACCACATTGCTAAACCCAGTGGTCAGTTCTCAGTCTTCATCCAGCTTAACTCATTAGTAGTATTTGGCAGAGCCAATCACTCCCTCCTGCATTAAATACTGTATTCACTTGGTTTCTAGGATCATTTACACTACTAGTTTTCCTTCTACTTCATTGGTTGTTTCTTGTTAGTCTTCTTTGCTGTCTACATCTTTCTGTCCTCTTTACATTAGGATGCTCTGTCCTTGAATCTTTTTTCTATCTATACTCAGTCTTCAGGGATATCATGGCTCTAGTTCTCAATTATATGCTAATGACAGGCCTTATTGGTGTTATAGGGCATTAGAAGTTCTTGTCCCAATTCCTCATATATGGACCAGCTGTAGAAGTCCTATTGAACTGTGATATCGTGTTCTCTCTCTACTCAAAACACTCCAGTTGGCTTCCTATCTCATTCAGAGTAAATGTCCTTACAAAGGCCTTTGCATTCTCATTACCTATCTAAACCTCATTTCCTACCCCTCTACCTCTCCTCCATTCTCCTTTGTATTTGCTGTTACTCTACCTGGAAAGCTCTTCCACCAGGTACCCATAAAATTTTCCATTTACTGTCTTCAGCTTTTTTTTTTTTTTTTTTTTTTTTGCGGTACACGGGCCTCTCACTGCTGTGGCCTCTCCCGTTGCGGAGCACAGGCTCCGGACGCGCGGGCTCAGCAGCCATGGCTCATGGGCCCAGCCGCTCCACGGCATGTGGGATCTTCCCAGACCGGGGCACAAACCCGTGTCCCCTGCATCGGCAGGCAGACTCTCAACCACTGCACCACCAGGGAAGCCCTGTCTTCAGCTTTTTACTTAAACATTACCTCTGTACTGAGGCAACTTCCTCAATGCTTCTTATTCCTTGTATATTCTCATAGTAATATACAATTACAAAAAAAAATGAAATATTTTTCTTCCACTAGAACATGAAGATCAAGTAGGCAGGGGTATTTATTTTCTCACAGATGTATCCCCATCACCTCTATACATGTTTGATGATTAAAGGAATAAATGGGCTATATATAAACCAGAGATTGGTACTTAAATACCAATACTCCTGAGGTTTCTTTTATTCTTAACTGTTTTGATTCAAGGTAGACTGGATCATTACTTACAGCCCTTCTATATTAAGAAAAAATTGTTTTAACTTTAGAAAATAGCATGTGATTCTTCAGGGTGATGGAAATAGTACAATTGTTAAGGCATTAACATTACTAAATATTGTAGCTGTATTACCTGGGGAGTACAGGATAGAGGAATTTGAAAGAAAAATTTGGAAGTTTCTGTGGTAGTCAATAGGACAAAAAAACATTTAAAGACTCTTTATAACAGGAAGCATGAATGGCTATAGGACATATTTGGGGGAAGGTCCTGGGTCTGTTCTCATCACAACTTTTGCAAAGACTGTTCTGAGAAACTTTGGCATGTAATTTAATTTTGTGCATATATGATCTATGGTTATAAAGCCTATGTAAAAATATAAAACACACTTCAGTCACATAAATTTAAATTTTAATTAAAAATTAGTATAATTAGCAGAAGCAAGAAGAACTACAATCCTGCAGCCTGTGGGACAAAAACCATATTCACAGAAAGATAGACAAGATGAAAAAGCAGAGGACTATGTACCAGATGAAGGAACAAGATAAAACCCCAAAAAAACAACTAAATGAAGTGGAGAGAGGCAACCTTCCAGAAAAATAATTCAGAATAATGATAGTGAAGATGATCCAGGACCTCGGAAAAACAATGGAGGCAAAGACGGAGAAGATGCAAGGAATGTTTAACAAAGACCTAGAAGAATTAAAGAAAAAACAGAGATGAGCAATACAATAACTGAAATGAAAACTACACTAGAAGGAATCAATAGCATAATAACTGAGGCAGAAGAACAGATAAATGACCTGGAAGACAGAATGGTGGAATTCACTGCTACGGAACAGAATAAAGAAAAAAGAATGAAAAGAAATGAAGACAGCCTAAGAGACCTCTGGGACAACATTAAACGCAACATTTGCATTATAGGGGTCCCAGAAGGAGAAGAGAGAGAGAAAGGACCTGAGAAAATATTTGAAGAGATTGTAGTCAAAAACTTCCCTAACATGGGAAAGGAAATAGCCAACCAAGTCCAGGAAGTGCAGTGAATCCTGTACAGGATAAAACTAAGGAGAAACACGCCGAGACACATAGTAATCAAATTGGCAAAAATTAAAGACCAAGAAAAATTATTGAAAGCAGCAAGGGAAAAATGACAAATAACATACAAGGGAACTCCCATAAGGTTAACAGCTGATTTCTCAGCAGAAACTCTACAAGCCAGAAGGGAGTGGCATGATATACTTAAAGTGATGAAAGGGAAGAACTGACAACCAAGATTACTCTACCCAGCAAGGCTCTCATTCAGATTCGATGGAGAAATCAAAAGCTTTACAGACAAGCAAAAGCTAAGAGAATTCAGCACCACAAAACCAGCTCTACAACAAATGCTAAAGGAACTTCTCTAAGTGGGAAACACAAGAGAAGAAAAGGACCTACAAAAACAAATCCAAAACAATTAAGAAAATGGTCATAGGAACATACATAATGATAATTACCTTAAACATGAATAGATTAAATGCTCCAACCAAACAACACAGGCTTGCTGAATGGATACAAAAACAAGACCCATATATATGCTGTCTACAAGAGACCCACTTCAGACCTAGGGACACATACAGACTGAAAGTGAGGGGATGGAAAAAGATATTCCATGCAAATGGAAATCAAAAGAAAGCTGGAGTAGCAATTCTCATATCAGACAAAATAGACTTTAAAATAAAGACTATTAGAAGAGACAACGAAGGACAGTACATAATGATCAAGGGATTGATCCAAGAAGAAGATATAACAATTATAAATATATATGCACCCAACATAGGAGCACGTCAATATATAAGGCAACTGCTAACAGCTGTAAAATAGGAAACTGACATAACACAAAAATAGTGGGGGACTTTAACACCTCACTTACACCAATGGACAGATCATCTAAAATGAAAATAAATAAGGAAACAGAAGCTTTAAGTGATACAATAGACCGGATAGATTTAACTGATATTTATAGGACATTCCATCCAAAAACAGCAGATTACACTTTCTTCTCAAGTGTGCATGGAGCACTCTCCAGGATAGATCACATCTTGTGTCACAAATCAAACCTCAGTAAATTTAAGAAAATTGAAATCATATCAAGCATTTTTTCTGTCCACAACGCTAAGAAATTAGAAATGAATTACAGGGGAAAAAACATAAAAAACACAAACACATGCAGGCTGAACACTACGTTACTAAATAATCAAGAGATCACTGAAGAAACCAAAGAGGAAATCAAAAAATACCTAGAGACAAATGACAATGAAAACACGACAATCCAAAACCTATAGGATGCAGCAAAAGCAGTTCTAAGAGGGAAGTTTATAGCTATACAAGCCTACCTCAAGAAACAAGAAAAATCTCAAATAAATAATCTAACATTACACCTAAAGGAACTAGAGAAAGAAGAACAAACAAAACCCAATGTTAGCAGAAAGAAAGAAACCATAAAGATCAGAGCAGAAATAAATGAAATAGAAACAAAGCAAACAATAGCAAAGATCAATAAAACTAAAAGCTGGTTCTTTGAGAAGACAAACAAAATTGATAAACCATTAGCCAGACTCATCAAGAAAAAGAGGGAGAGGACTCAAATCAATTAAATTAGAAATGAAAAAGGAGAAATTATGACACCACAGAAATACAAAGCATTCTAAGAGACTACTACAAGCAACTCTATGCCAATAAAATGGACAACATGGAAGAAATGGACAAATTCTTAGAAAGGTATAACCTTCCAAGACGGAACCAGGAAGAAATAGAAAATATGAACAGACCAATCACAAGTAATGAAATTGAAACTGTGATTAAAAGTCTTCCAACAAACAAAAGTCCAGGACCAGATGGCTTCACAGGTGAATTCTATCAAAAATTTAGAGAAGAGCTAACACCCATCCTTCTCAAACTCTTCCAAAGAACTGTGGAAGAAGGAACACTCCCAAACTCATTCTATGAGGCCACCATCACCCTGATACCAAAACCAGACAAAGATACTACAAGACAAGAAAATTAGACCAATATCAGTGATGAATATAGATGCAAAAATCCTCAACAAAATGCTAGCAAGCAGAATCCAACAACACATTAAAAGGATCATACACCATGATCAAGTGGGATTTATCCCAGGGATGCAAGGATTCTGCAATGTACGCAAATCAATCAATGTGATACACCATATTAACACACTGAAGAATAAAAACCATATGATAACCTCAATAGATTCAGAAAAAGCTTTTGACAGATTTCAACACTGATTTATGATAAAAACTCTCCAGAAAGTGGGTATAGAGGGAACCTACCTCAACCTAATAAAGATCATATATGACAAATCCACAGCAAACATCATTCTCAATGTTGAAAAACTAAAAGCATTTCCTCTAAGATCAGGAAGAAGACAAGGATGTCCACTCCCACCGCTATTATTCAACATAGTTTTGGAAGTCCTAGCCACAGCAATCAGAAGAGAAAAAGAAATCCAAATTGGAAAAAAAGTAAAACTGTCACTGTTTGCAGATGACATGATACTCTACATAGAGAATCCTAAAGATGCCACCAGAAAACTACTAGAGCTAATCAATGAATTTGGTAAAGTTGCAGGATACAAAATTAATGCACAAAGATCTCTTGCATTCCTATACACTAATGATGAAAAGTCAGAAAGAGAAATTAAGGAAACATTCCCATTTACCATTGCAACAAAAAGAATAAAATACCTAGGAATAAACCTACCTAAGGAGACACAAGATCTGTATGCAGAAAACTATAAGACACTGTTGAAAGAAATTAAAGATGATACAAACAGATGGAGAGACATATCATGTTCTTGGACTGGAAGAATCAACATTGTGAAAATAATGGTACTATCCAAGCAATCTACAGATTCAATGCAATCACTATCAAACTACCAATGGCAATTTTTACAGAACTAGAACAAAAAAATTTCACATTTTGTATGGTAACACAAAAGACCCTGAATAGCCAAAGCAGTCTTGAGGGAAAAAAAAACAGAGCTGGAGGAATCAGACTCCCTGATTTCAGACTATACTACAAAACTACAGTAATCAAGACAATACGGTACTGTCACAACAACAGAAACATAGATCAATGGAACAAGATAGAAAGCCCAGAGGTAAACCCACACACATATGGTCAACTAATCTATGACAAAGGAGGCAAGGATATACAATGGAGGAAAGACAGTCTCTTCAATAAGTGATGCTGGGAAAACTGGACAGCTACATATAAAAGAATGAAATTAGAACACTCCCTAACACCATACACAAAAATAAACTCAAAATAGATTAGAGACCTAAATGTAAGACTGGAAACTATAAAACTCTTAGAGGAAAACGTAGGAAGAACACTCTTTGACATAAATCACAGCAAGATCTTTTTTGATCTACCTCCTAGAGTAATGGAAATAAAAACAAAAATAAACAAATGGGACCTAATGAAACTTCAAAGCTTTTGCACAGCAAAGGAAACCATAAACAAGACGAAAAGACAACCCTCAGAATGGGAGAAAATATTTGCAAATGAATCAACGGACAAAGGATTAATCTCCAAAATATATAAACAGTTCATGCAGCTCGATATTTAAAAACAAACAACCCAATCCAAAAATGGGCAGAAGACCTAAATAGACATTTCTCCAAAGAAGATATACAGATGGCCAAGAAGCACATGAAAAGCTGCTCAACATCACTAATTATTAGAGAAATGCAAATCAAAACTACAATGAGGGGCTTCCCTGGTGGCGCAGTGGTTGAGAGTCCGCCTGCCAATGCAGGGGATACGGGTTCATGCCCTGGTCTGGGAAGATCCCACATGCCGCGGAGCGGCTAGCCCCATGAGCCGTGGCCGCTGAGCCTGCACGTCTGGAGCCTTGCTCCACAATGGGAGAGGCTACAACAGTGAGAGACCCACGTACCGAAAAAAAAAAAAAAAAAAACTACAATGAGGTATCACCTCACACCATTTAGAATGGGCATCATCAGAAAATCTACAAACAACATGCTGGAGAGGGTGTGTAGAAAAGGGAACCATCTTGCACAGTTGGTGGGAATGTAAACTGATACAGCTACTATGGAGAACAATATGGAGGTTCCTTAAAAAACTAAAAATAGAATTACCATATGATCCAGCAATCCCACTACTGGGCATTTACCCAGAGAATACCGCAATTCAGAAAGACACATGTACCCCAATGTTTACTGCAGCACTGTTTACAATAGCCAGGTCATGGAAGCAACCTAAGTGCCCATTGACAGACGAATGGATAAAGAAGATGTGGTACATATATACAATGGAATATTACTCAGCCATAAAAAGGAACGAAATTGGATCATTTGTTGAGACATGGATGGATATAGAGACTGTCATACAGAATGAAGTAAGTCAGAAAGAGAAAAACAAATATCGTATATTAACGCATGTATGTGGAACCTAGAAAAATGGTACAGATGAACCAGTTTTCAAGGCAGAAATTCAAACACAGATGTAGAGAACAAACGTGTGGACCCCAAGGGGGGAAAGTGATGGGGGTGGGGGTGGTGTGATGAATTGGGAATTTGGGATTGACATGTATACACTGATATGTATAAAATTGATGAGTAATAAGAATCTGCTGTATTAAAAAAAATAGTATAGTTAATTTTAACTTTAATATTTTATTCTAGTGTATGTATGTGTGGGTGTGGCAAGGATGAAATATAGGGAGTTATTTGCTGTAAATATATGCTATTTTTACAAGTAAGAGTGATAATTGAAGGCTCAACTTTAGTGTCTGAATAGTGATTTTTAATAGAAAATGTACTACCCAGACTGGATCCAAATGACTAGTAAGAAAATGGATACATTTCATAAAACAAGAGATTAATTTCTTTAATATTATCTAAGTTACTATAAAACTTGGATGAAGACTGAATAGCTCATAATAAAAGGTTTGTCACTGACGGAAGGAAGAAAGACAAAGCACAGTTAGGCATGAGAATAAAGTTAATGTATTCCAAAACCACCCAAAAGTTTACCTAAAAGATGAATGGGAATTATTGCAGCCAAGGAGTTAAGGAATTGATTAAATGTTAAACATATTAAAGGACAAGGGGCATCACAAAGACTTCATGGTCATGAGTTACATTTAAGATAGTATGAATGTTGAAGGATTTTTTTTTTGTAGCTGCAACCTCATAGTATTGTTAGAAATTTTGTATTTTATCAATATTGTGTTAGGAAAACAAAATAGCTATTCCTTCCCCCTATCCGACACTCCTCAAGGTGAGAGAAGAAATTTGCTGAGGCTTGGATGGAAGCACAAAGCTGTAATTGGTTTCCAAGGAATTCTTGTGCTTGATTCAGGATAGAAGGCATGGTCTTCTCCCTGTTCTTCAAGGGACGGGTATGCAAGGATAACTGCTAATGCACGTGCCTTGGCTTATAAGGGATTTGTGAATAAACAGGGATCCTGGGGACACATTGGATCTCACAAGTCCTTTTCTCTCTTTTACTTTTAACAACCCCCTTCATTTAAATGGTCTATCCAAATCCTCCCCACATTTCAGGCATCTACTTAGGTATCATCTACCATGCTCTTCTTCCCCTTGTCTGGACTGGAGTTTTCCTCCTTGTCTGTACTCTCACAGTAACCTCCTTGCTCCCCTTTTCACTCTCATTAATGGTATATCTTCTTGTCTGTATCTCACCAGACTATGAACTTAATCACTTTTAGATTGCTAAAGAGAAATATAGTATCCAGATCATTGTAGAGTGAATATTTATCCTCCTCTTACTGTGTGTCTGGTACTGAGCTAAGTATTTTACATGCATTATTTCATTTGACTCTCACAATAAACTTGGGAAGAAATTACTATTATCATATTCTCTTTAAAGATAAGAAAACTGAGGCTTAAAGAGTTTGAGTAATTTGTCAACATCGTGCACAGAATACAAAAAAAGCACTAGATTTCAAGTCTTTCAGAAAGTCTTATGATCTTAACCATTTTGCTATACTTAAATGATTACTAACTGAATGATTCAACTTAGGGTCAGAGAGAATTTAGACCCATAGACTATAGATCTCATTCTCATGTATCTCTAAACCTAAGGTTACTATTATAGTTCCCAGGAGTGTGTTAAAGTTGGAAAAAGTTGGGAGGTTATTAGTAATGGAGTCTCTCTTTCACTGTATAACCTGGGGCCTGGAGTGGGGTAGAGGAGACTCCTAGTAAAGTTACTTAATTTGAAGTATTCAGAAGAAAAATGCGTTTTCTCATTTGGAATGAAGTTATCAGTTCCAAAGCAAGAAGGAACAAAAAATTATATCTACAAGAGTTTGAACTTCAGCTTCCAAACTCTACTTTCTTGATGGATAAAAAAGAATGAAAGATAAAGCTATGTCTCGTGTTTTCAAGTCTTATGTTTAAAAAAATCAAATGAAACTCTGCCAAATGGGTGAGTGGGAGTCAGATGTATAATTAAACTTCCTTATATGCCACTCAGAGATCAAATGGCTAGCATCAAATTGGTCTTTCCAAATGTGATCTATTGCCTCATGGAAAGCTGTTAATAGCTTTTCACCTTGGAAATTTAAAGGAATAGATTTTTTTTCAAGGAGATGTTCTAACTCATTTAAGAATCTAAGCACAAATTTAGAGAAAGAGAAAAGTGAATAGCATGTTTTAAATCGTGCGTATTACAAGTAGTATCTCTGACTTTAAGCAGATTGCATGTTGGGTTTCTTTTAGATTTAATATCACATATGAGTTTTTCCCAAGGCTTTTCTTCTTAGACCTCTCTTAATAATAATTTACAATAAATGGATGGGTATAGCCATGTGCTAAATAACATTTTGTATGAAAACACTGGATATTTGAGTTTGCCCTTTCAGGACATCTAAGGAAAAAAAAAGGTGGGGGGAAAGGGTTGTCAAGAGATATTCACAGCCAGAATAGAGCAGATGAAAATCCAGCATTACCTTTAAGTACCATTCCACAGACAAGCCCACTCTGTAGGAAGAGGTAAATAACATTTCAATTACAGGAAAAAAAAATTGTTTGCACAAACACTCCCTTCTACTCCAAAGCCCCAAACAGATGCTATTTTTTAAGATTATTTCCATAATAATGATTACGAGTCATTACATATCATTAAATAACTATTCTCAAAATCAATGTACTAAAAATATATTATTTTAAATGCCATACATGTTTATGGCATTTTCTATTCAGAATTTTTTTTTAAAGGAAGACTTGCTTGAGTGCAACGAACAGTTATTTCTTCTATCAAAGCAACAGGTTGCAATTGATCTTTTCCCATGTGGTTAATGAGCAAAAGCAGTTCCCATGGCACCAGGAGGGGAGAAGCAGTTCTATTGTTTGAAATCGTATTTGGATGCTTGGAATTTTCAGTTTTTCTTCATACTTAACAAAGCGCATAGGCATTATTTTCTTCTGAATCTGTTTACTGTCTTTGTTGCTCACTCTTTTCTAGGTAAAGTCTAACTGTAATCTTATATTCTGGGTAAATATAGCTTACCTCAATAGGTGGTACTAATCTAAAGAAATAGTAAATAAATGCCCCTCTGCTAAAGGCAACAACTCTTAACAAGTTTATTGTTTCTTAGGAGTGAGAATGAACCTAATACCTATGTTTCTAGGAAACTCTCTCCCCCTTTTTCAGTGAGTGATGTTACCCTATACTAGTGTTCTTGCTGTGCTAATGTAACAAGAACTTGGCCTCCCTTTGAGTTTTCAACGAGTAGTAGTGTTATTTCTCCTGCTTCATGACCAGTACAGGGTTACTGCATGCTGAGCACATTTGCAGTAGTTACCTCCCTTGAGGTCACTCATAGTTGAAGGGATCTTAGGGAAGATCTTAAAGCTCAATGTGGTCATGGAATTCTCTGGGTGTCTTCAGTTTGATGGGTTTGTATTAGGGAAAAGTTGTTTCCACTGTTAAGCAAGTCATTAGTGGTGTCATAGAAGAGTTCATGTGACTCTGCTCCGTGAATCTTGCCTCTGTATAAAGGAAACGGTCATGCTTGGGCCAGCCACTAAGCTTTGCTTAATTATTCTGTAAATATTCAGAGTTCCCCATGAAAGAAAATATGTATTGTTTAAAACAATTTTTTCCTGATAATGTCTTTATGGTCATAACCTTCTTATTTTCTTCCATAATGTTAATATCCATGTAGAAGTAGTGTAGGATAGTATTAAAGAAGTTATTGTTGCAGCACTAGTTTTTTCTAAAGATGCAAGAGTAATTTTGGGTGCAGATCATCTTTTGCAGTCAAAGGGGCATATATTTGATTCACATTTAATAAGAAGAACAATAACAACAGCAATAATAAAAGCAACAGCAATGATTAGTTGTAAGTTCAATACAAGTATTAACTACAAATGGACTATCCTATCTAGTCAATTTTGAAACACTGGCATGTTTGGCACAATGTTTAGAGTTGTGACACATTTTCCTTTTGACTTCTGCCAGTTAGTCTTAAACTTATGAGCCATGAAATCACCTAATTCTCAATAATAGGTTTTCTATAGAGTTCCCAAGAGAAAACATTTATGCTTGAAACATGTGACTAGATATCACAAACCACAGGAACATTTATTTACAAAAATGCAGACTGTCTTCTGCTTTCAGTGCTCAGAAACGAAATAATTTTTTAGAAAGATGGGGGAAAATGGGCCATAAATTTGCCCATGTCTTTTGCAAAGGCTCAACAAATCAACTGAGTTAAAGCCTGGGATATATTACATTTGCATATTATATATATATATATATATATATATATATATATATATAATCTGCAAACTTTTGGCAATTGCCACTTTTCCATCTTTTCCATTTTACTCCAGTTTTCTTCATTATTTTTTCTATTGGAGTGGTATGTTTTATTTTTGTCAACAAGTGAAGAGGTACAGGGTGCCTGATAAAGTTAAACTGAGATGAAAAATTATCCCATTTCATAGTATGTGAAAAGATCAACTTTAACACATCAAGTTTCATGAAAGGCAGGGAAGATACATACGTATTGGACACTGAACCATCACTGACTTATTCTCAATCCTATTTTCACCTGATATTTCAGAGTATAGTCAGACCCTTATGACAAAATTCTGGGTTGAAATCTTGCAATCGTTTAGATTCAAAGGAAAGTATATCACTACATTTTAGCCCACCTCATGATCTTTTAGAACATGCTGACCACTTGTAGAAAATAGTTGGCTCTCAGTTTCTTCTTTTCCTTCAGGTTTCCAAAGCACATCATTTTCACTTTTTGTCCAGAAGATTATTCTCTTTTCATGAATCTCTAATATCTTGCAGTTTCCACTCGGTATCTATTTTAGTCTGAATTTCTATTTAGTAATGTTTATATATTGTCTCGGGTTTTAGAAATAGTACATTTTGCTTCAGAAAATTTATAAAATACCAAAAGTACACAGAGTAAAATGAAAATCATTTACAATATGCAAATCTAGAGATAACCATGATGTTTTTGTCCTTCCCTCTCCCTTTTTGTGTACATGGATACACACACACACGCTACCATGCACACATGCATACACATAAAATTGAAACTATATTGTAAAGTGACATTGGGGTTATTCATATTTTTCTTTAACATCCCCTTAAAAGTGGGGAATCTTTACTGTAAACCCTGCCTGTACATTAGAATCACCTTGAGGAGCTGTAAAAAAGTTAAATATGTCTGTGTCTCAGCCTCAGATATTTTGATTTAAGTCATCTGGTTTCATACATAGGTGTTTCTAAAAAGAACTCCCCAGACATTTATATTTCTCTACAAAATAGAGAATCAATGCTATAGGGAATTCTTATTTTCTCCAAGTTTTTGTCCATGGGAATGGGTCTGTAACTTCATATTACAATAAACTCTTCTCCCTACTTGATGTCTGACAGTTGATCACACCCTGCAGTTTGTATTGATAGATTGGATTGGATTATAGTTTTCAATTCTTGACTTTGTTCATATTATAGAATTATAAATTCATAATACCCTTTTCTAGATGACTTTGCAAAACCTCTGTTTTTAGAGTCGGTGGAGTATATCTCTCTGATCCTTTGATATGTGTCTTACTTTGTCCGATAGAATGTTAGTGGACATGAGATGAGCAAGGGCTTTAAAGACGTTTGGCTTCTCATGCTTTTTTCCATATGCTGTGAGGAGAACATGCCCACTTACTGGTGGTGTGGTCAGCGAAATGTACCACTTAGGTCACACAGAGGGCACCTGAACTCAACCTGTAGCTGAAACCAAGCCCAGCTTGCTGAAAGCATGAAGCAGAACTGCTCCTGCTAATGCATAGATCAATAATGCAAGAAAAACAGGTGTTTGGTTGTAAGGACTAATATGTTGTGGGTTTTGTTATGTAGCATCAGCACGGAAAATAAAACTGACGGGTTAACACTTGTTCTGATTTTTTATTGTTTGTTTCTATGACACTATATTCAGCTTCTTTTTATACTTCTGATACTTCTTCTTTAGATACTTTGATAGCCTCTCTTCTCATCACTTAAATAATGTTGCCCCAGAACTCCATTCCCAGCCCTTATCTATTCTTAACTCAGTAAACTCTTCCTGGCCACCCTTTTTAACTCCCATTATTTCAACTATATTGTATCTTGATCAGTAACTCCAGAACTTTATTAGAGAGTTCTTGTATTTTTTACATGAAAGTGCCATCAAGCCTCACATTCAGTTATGAATTACCCATACTGGTTAAGGATACCACCTACATTGTTAGTTCAATGAAAAAGAAAGAAAGAAAGAAAAGAAGTAGGAAGGGAAAGCAAGATCATTTTAGGCTTCTATTTTCTTGAAATCCCATAGCCAATTAATTGGTCACCTGTCAAACTTCTTGAAATATATCCTCATGACCCATTTTGTGAAGAGTTTCCTGGCTATTCCTAATCTCTAGAAAATGTGGTTATTCTGAACTGTTTGTTATCACTTTGCTTTAAAGCTTGCATTTATAATTTTTTTTCCTGACTTCTTTCTCTAAATTCATTTATGTCAGGGCCTATGTTGTCTTCATGTTTGATTTTATAGTGGCCAATACAGTGCTGACACATGGTAGGTATCCAGTAAATATTTGTCAAGTGAATTGTGTCATGAGGTATCAGAGGTTGAATTAATAATACGGCCTTTTCAGAAATTGGCAGTATGACCCAGGATAAATTGCTTCATGTTTACTTTCAGTTTCCATGTCTATCAGTTGGGAATGTGTTGTATTATTTATCTTCAGCAAAGAGATGTTTAATGATTAACAGAGTCATTTAAAACAAAAATGAAGTGCTGGAGAAATGATAATGAATTATGTTAGATTATGGAACTTGGCTCATTGTGTTATTAGTATTCTATCTGTTTATTGAAATCACATTGCCAAATGATGACCTAATTATATCCCATTTGCCAGATGGTTAATTGTGTCAAGCAAAGAAGATTTGGAGTTATTGTAAATATTGTCTTTTGATAGTAAAACATTTCCCAGAATTACTAATTTATCTTTTAAAATGATAATTTTCACCTTGCAACTTCAGACACTTATTTCTGACTAACAAAATTATTCTAAATATATGAAGGTAATGATTCAAAAAGGCCTAGACTCTAATAAAATAACCAGTGAAAATTTAAAACAATTTGTTTTTATTTACAATGTTGGGGCAAATTTTGTTTCAAGAAGCAGGATGATATAATATGACCCATTACACGTCTTCCAGCTGTCTTGATAGTTCTATTCTTTATTCCTAACAAAGAATTGTTAGGAATTCCTATTCTTTATTCCTAACAAAGCCTCAGGCTCCAAGATGGAGGCTGTGCATGTCCAAATTCCAGTAAACACTTCTATCAATGTTGTGAAATGAGAATCCATGTTCATAATATTCCATAATATATGGAATTAATATTCATAATGCCCCATATATGTAATTCAAATTCATAATATATGAAATTGGAATTCATATTCATAATATGAACATATAACATGTAACAATCATTCTAATGTATGGAGCTTTATTTTATTCTTCAGAGTCCAAGGCAGCCCTTTACCTTTCCCAAAATACAGGGCCTTATTGAAACTTTTAAAGCACCAAGTAACTTATGCTACCTTCCAGCCCCTACTCAATCTGGCGTAATTCAAAACAAAAACAACACAAAATCATCAAATAAGTTTAAGACAGTCCAACACGGTTTTGCTATTTCTTGTCATAAATAATTCTATACCTTTTTATAAAATTGTTCCAAAAATAATTTTGGTGTTCCACTTTGCTCATTCCCTTAGATTTCTGGATTTCATTCTTTTTTCATTCTTAGATTTCTAGATTGCCTATTAGGCAATCCAGATGTAGTCCAAACGTCCTCTGACTTTTCATTATCCATTTGTTTCATTCTTATATCCACTATTGATGTCACTTTGCCGCTCTTGAATCAAATGTAAAAATAAAAGAACTTAGACTTTAAAATATCTGACAAAATTTATTTTAAAGGGACTATTCATCTATCAAACTATTTATTACTATAAGGAAAGTTAAGAACAAAGAAAAAACAACTTAATAAAATTAACATATGTTCACTGAATCCATACCATCTGCAATGTACTGGGCCTTATATAATTTTACTTTCTGAAAAGTTTGTCTATACTTCATTTTATTATTTGTTTGCTGGACTCAGGCAAATGTATTGCAATCAAGTTACAGCTTACAAACACTAGTGCTCCATGACCTTCCTTTCTTATTTTTATCACAGTTCAATAAACTTAAAAAAAATAAAAAGTATTTATTATGTTGCACTCATTAGGGTCCAACATTGATCTCATCTGTACCATATCACAGTGTTTGCAACCAATCACCTTAATTGTAAAATGAATTGCTTAGTCACATATTTAATAATGAGTGGAATTAGCCTTCATAAATACTTCTCTATTGTTATCAATCAGCTATTTACATAGTCACGGGGGAAACCATATCATTATTCACTATGAGACAGAGTAACAAACATCAAATTTAATTGCCCTACTAGGCACTGGAGTCGTAATCTTTATGCAACACTTAATGTTTTCATTACTTACCAATTCACTCATAATTATGCTATACTCACAAAAGTTAAGCATCTAGCAAACAGTAGATCTTTATTGCTGTTTATGCAGAGATAAACAAATAGATGCAAAATGTGTCTGAGTGAATCTATTAACTCAAATAAGTATATAGATGTCAGTTGTTCCAGTTTAGCTTTATTAATATTGTTGAAAACAGATATCAGATGTGCTTACCTTTTATGAGTAAAGGCTTTATAGCCTTTTACTGATGTTAATTTTTTAAATGGCTTTTCCTGAGACATTCTGAGTGTTCGTTGTTGCTATCCACTAACTGCTTTGTTTCTAAAGAAGTTATTCTGAGAGACATGAGATGACTGAAATGTACAATATCATTCATTCATTCCTTATGCTTTTTCTTTAAACTGTGCTAGGCTCTCAGCACATAAAAATGATTAAGAGCAGAAGTTATATCCTACAGTATACCATATTTTGAATTGTTGAAAACTTTCCCTTTGAATTTGGAAAAAAATGTAGATATTTATTATTTGCTTATCTAGGCAACATTATACTGGATGCCCTAGCAATAGCAATAAGTCAGGAAATTTTTTTTAAGTTATAAGTACTGAAAGGAAGAAATAAACCTGTCATTATCCACAGGCAACATATTGTGCATGTAGAAAATCCAAAGACTCTACAGAAAAACTTAAAAATTAATAATTGAATACATTAAGGATTCTGGATACAAGTAAAAGCACAAAATTAATTGCATTTCTATATTCTAGCAATAAATGAATAAGAAATGAAATTTTAAATAGTAACAATTTACAATAACAGAAAAAAGCTACCTAGGAATAAATCTAACAAAAAATAATGTTCAAGTCCTCTATACTGAAAACTATATAACATTAGTGAGATAAATTAAAGAAGAGCTAAATAAATGGAGAAATATGGCTTTACATGGATTAGAAAACTCAATATTTGTCAAGATGTCAGTTAGCCCCAAATTGATCAATAGATATAACAAAATTCCAGTAAAGTGTTTTGGGGTTTTTTTTTGGAAATTGAAAATCTGATTCAAAATTTCTTTGAAATGCACAGAACCAAACATTGTGAAGGCAATTTTCAGTAAGAACAGTAAAGCTGACAGACCTACATTATCAACTATCAAGACACAAAGAATAATTACTATATGATTTCGCTTCTAGAATGCTCAAAAAAAACAGGCAGCTTTATACTTTGTGTTTAGGAATGCATGCTTAGATAGTAAAACTCTTCACAGCTTTCATTAGATAAGTCATATCGGTGCTTTCCTTGGGAGGAGTGGTAAAAGTATGCAGTAATTGGATAAGGGCATGAGTTTCTGCATGCAGAATTCTACCTCTTGACTTATGTAGTGACTATTTGAATGATGTCTTTGTGATAAATCATTGAGCTGTCCATTTTTGTTCTGTGTGCTTTTCTGTGTTATGTTTCATGACAAACATTAAAAAAGATATACTCAGACTAAAGCACATATAAATATACAGTTGACCCTTGAACAACATGGGTTTGAACTGTGGACGTCCACTTATATACAGGCTTTTTAAAATAAATACGTACTACAGTACTCCACGATTCATGGTTGGTCAAATCCACAGACACAGAACCTCGGATGTGGAGTGCTGAATGTTAAGTTGTACTTAATTTTCAGCTGCACGCAGAGAGTTGGTGTCCCTAACCTCTACCCTGTTCTTGGGTCAACTGAACTCTGAGATTGGTGCTTTGGAAAAAAGTAATCCCAGACTATAAGAGAATTTAACAACCAGTGGAAATCAAGCTTGAACTGAGCTTTGAAGGGAGAGCACAAGTGTAAGTAAGCCAATGGAGAGTGGAGACGATGGAAAGAGCACTCCAGACAGAGGAATAGTCTGTGTGAACACCCAGAAGTGGGAGAGAACATGGGCACTCAGGAATTGAATAAAGCCTAGTGTGCCTGGAACAGGGAGAAGTGCAAGCGTTGTTCAGTTTGAGGTTTGAATAGTTGACCAGGCTATAGAGAGGTTTGTAGGCCAGGTTATTCTTGTGAGCAGTGGGGAGCTATTGCAACGTTTAGAGTGGGTTTTATTGGAGGTGACGTAATCAGATTTGCATTTGAAAAAGTTAACTCTGGTTGCAGTGTGAAGAATGGATCAAAAGGCCATAGAACATATTACGGGGTCCTAGTCAATAGGCTATGGAAATAGTCTAGGTGAGCATTGACAGGGTATTGACTGTGGAGATGTGAGAAATGGATAGATATGTGGGAGTTCTAAGTTCAGAGACAAACTATTGAAACTTGATTGTTTTCTCGGCAAAATAATGCCTAGTATAATACTAGCTGCTGAATCCGTTTTCTTTCAGATGATCACAAGCTTCAGTAAAGGAAACAATAGCAATCCTGCTAGTAAGCAGTTGCATTTCTATCTTTAAGAAAAACTAGTACTGTATGCACATATTTCTCCTGCCTGGTTCAAATTAGAACATAGAGGTTCTACATCTTAGGATATATCAATCAACCCAGTTTCTTGTCTGTAGATGCAGTATGATCCTTATTTCCCCAGTATGATTGTACAAAGATAGACCTTTTTTTGCTACATGACTTACAACAGTTAAAATGCATGTAACCTTATGCACTGTATTGCCTCTCACTTTCTTTTGCATTTCCTTCCTAAGTCCCTAACATCTCTATCCCCACTACTTTATCAACTGCCCATTGTATTGCACAGTGAATGATCCCACCTATTCCTTAGTGAAATTTCATTTGAAAAATTACCTTTGAGTCCGAGTTGGCTCGGCAGCTGTCTGGGAGTCAACCTTTATATTCTACTTTCAGCAACACAGTTCCCCTAGTCATTAGAATTGGGGTGATTCATTTTACTCCCCTTTGACTTAGTTTTTACGTCTTTCATCACTTCCGTTGTTCAGTGATCATCTCAGAAAGGATTTTTAAAAATGAGATTTATATTATATTATGGAAATGCTCCCTGAACATAATACTTGATTGCTGTAAATCCCAGATATCTAGGGCAGAATACCATCCTGGTGCAAGTGGAGAAAGTGATGCGTGGTGATTTCAACTGATTCATCAGGACTATCAAATCAAGGCAGTCAAGGTTTTACTAGGTTTTAACTCTAACTGCAGATTTTTCATCATAGCTTTGTCCTGGTCGTTTGCATAAAAAGACAAATGTTTGCTGCCTGTGGTAAAAGGGACCAGATTTAAGTGACTAAGTTAAAGTAATCTATCACCGCAAATATACTCCTCAAGTGGGAGCAAAATCCTGCTGGTGTGATACCCACATCTTAACACTATTTTTTGAACTGAAGTTAGCTATTTGTTTGTAAGATATACATTAATATATGAAGGACTGAACAATTTTTGAACTTTAACTCTTCCTTTTAAGTTATTGCCTAATCATTATTCACTATATGACCACATAAGGAAAAGTTAAATAATTCATAAGTAATGCTTTGAGAGATACATTGTTCAAAAAGAGCAGAATTACTTTTCTCATTTCATGTAAGGGATTTCTGAAGTATATTCCTTAAAGAAAATAAAATATTAACAAGAAATATAGGGGGTTACTGAATACTTTTATTCTAAGTCCTCTGATATTTCTCTTCAGAACTATTTAAAGGTTACTTTTACCACTTTGATATCTTTATTCTTCTAGTTTTCTTAACCGTTCTCTCTGGGCAATAGTTTTTCTGGTCAAACTGAAAAATGTCCTCCTTACGTCCCATTTCTCCTAGTACAGCTAGTTCTCTTGGAATTTTCCCCCTTTTCTTCTATATTCAAGCTGTCATAAATGGATTTTGAGAAATGTCTGAGCAATTTGAGTAAAGCTGCTTTGGCTGACTGCATACAATATGCCTGATCAAACACTCACTTCCAGGAAGAGACATGGAGCTTAGCCCATTTCTTCCTCTCCAACACTGCACGCTATCACAGAAATTCATGTCAGTAAATTGTCCATTAGTGGCTGCACAGGGCTATGTGATCTGTTTTGATCTAGGTACGTCTTCCCACAGGATAGTATGAAATCCACAATGCATTATGAAAATGATTCAAATCTACAATACATTTCAGTTTAAGACTTTTTGCTACTTTTGTTGCATATTTATTGATCTTCTGTATCTCTCTAGTAACAGAACTCTTCAAAGCTATTACATGAGTTTGTTTAAACTATGTTTCATCTGCAATATATCTACATATTTTTAATACAGAGTATAACATCAAATTATCAGTATGCTTATGATGCTATAATACTATAGCAAATTATCAATCTCATTTACTTTGTGGTGTTTTTGTTTTGTAATTATAGAATGATGGTAGAGGATGGCTGGTGGATAACCCATTTCCATCCTGGGAATTTTCATTACCATTCACTTAAAATTTAAAATTCAGTCACTCATAACAAATGTGGAATGCGGTTTTATGTTTTGTTTAAACTCTTTATTGGGTATGAAAATGGTAACATTGTTACGTTTTCTTTATCTTCTCTTTCTTTGGCTCTAATTGACCTAAAAAAATTTATATCAAGCGTGTAACTCTCCCACTCCCATGTTTGTGTTTCTTATTTAAGGGCTGACTATTCTGTCTTATAACTGTAGCTAAAGATCACATAATTTGTAAACAACAATGCACGGTGTGTTGGATTGGATTTCATGAAATGCTATAATGAAGCTCCAGATTTTCCCAAAGACTTTTTTCTTTAAAATTTCAGCCTTGAATTAGACAGAGCTTTGGGTTATTTATGTTCACACTTTAGTTAAAAAGAACAAGCATATAAAAGATGAAAAGTCATCGTTATTACTACCACTACAATAACTGTGATTTAGACAGTTCATTTTTCAATAAGAGTAATACTGAATATTTTGAATCTCAAAACTCCAATTCAAAAGTTAGTCTTTTGGGCTTCTGTTTCAATATAGACAAACATATTCTTCAATGATCATTTTGTTCATTTATTTAAAATCTCTTATTCAACATTTGAATGCAAATAGCAAGAACAATGACTTCTCTTCTTTTCCTGACTAGACACAGAGGTGAAAGAAGTATGGGGCTGCAGCAAGGAATGATTTCAGGCAGGTAGTGACAAGACATGCACTTCCTTCAAAGATGAATTTCAGCCAGGGAGTTAGATTTGTGCTTATGTGCTCCAATTTCTCTCTTCTTATTGGAGTCAGTGACTGCCTCATGCTCTCAGCAGTACTTCCATTTTTGCCTTCTTTAAATGGAAGGTTCATGGAAAAAGACAGCATATATGGATGATTTATTATGTCCTGGAAAAGGTCACATCGGGAATAAATTACAAATTTCTTTTTATTCCTGAACATACACCATTTAAGCAGTTTCTACTATTGTTCAGATAGCCATTTTAGAATCTGATTTTGGAAGGCTTTTAAAGAGTACTTATTTCAAAGAGAACATGCTTTCATTTCTGCTTATTTGCATACAAACTTTTGATATCCAAGAATTCTGATTTTGTTTCTAGTTTTGAATTCTGTTTTCTTTCAATTTGCCGACACTTTTTTTTTTTTTTCTAATTGGACTTGAACTTTTTACAGCAAGTTACATGCCTCTGCCAGCTCCTCTGGTTTTATTTTAACCCCCTCTCCCCGCCCCATTTTGTTCTGCCAGAAACTTCCGGATCCAGTCATGGTCATTCATAGAATTTCCCTGCTAGGCAGGTTCCCATTATCCTTCAAGAGGACATGTTAATTTGAATAAATGCTTTTGTTTATTGCTGCCCCCATTTGAGAGACTATCACTTAATGAATAACTTACAGAGGGGTACAGTTCCTTCTCAATTCACAGTCACCATTTCCACAGCTAGTGCAACTGTACTTTCTCCTTCAAGTTGACTTAAACAATTCCCTTTATTAACAATTCTTTACCTTCCTTTTGCAATGGTGTAATAACCATCACACAAATTTATCTCGAGACTCCTTGTTTTAAATATTATTTTGACTAAACATGCATCAGTATAAATTACACTAGGCACAAGCACAGAACTAGTAAGGTAACAATTTTAAGGGAAAACATGAATAGTAGATAGTAATTCAATACTTCCTTTACCATTGTATTATAAAGGATCTATGTGTGTACTCAAAAATGTCAGAGAGTAGAATTTTATGATCTTGAAATAGCATTTTCCGAGCTGAGTTTTTTTTTAAAGGGTTAAAAAAGTCACACATTCTAGACGTTAAAAGTACTTTTGAGCCCTGTACATTAGGTGGTTTTTCAAATGATTTGTCTTACTCCTCAGATCTAGACCTCAGAACCAGGGATAGTAAAGGTCATCTCTCACTCATATTAGACTCATCCAACTGTTACTTTTTTGATTTTTGATCACAAATCATCATTCTTGGTAGTGTCTATTCTCTGCTTGCATAAGTCTGACCTAATAAGAGAAAAGGCTTCCCACATCTCCCAGATAATATGTCTTAAATTTGATTTCAGGTGACTGGAAAAACATTGAACACATTTCCCCCACATCTCATATAACAATTTGTGGCTACAGTGCTCTAATGTGTTAGAGAAGAGAGCCCTTTATCCAGACCTAAACCACAGACAAGATGGTCTTGTGCCCCTGCAGTCAAGTGAGTGTCATCTCTGTCAACGTGAATCAGACTCACTTCTCAGCAGTACAGCAGCCTGTAGTCCTTGCTAACAGTTCCTTTGAAGCTGTGTGAGGGCACCCATGCAGAAAAAAGAAACTCCCACTTCAGCCAGGGAGCTTGTGAATGTAACACAGCCAATCTCTGTGCATTCATATGGATGAAATAAACCAGGAGACAGTGCTTGCTGTTGATGGGCATTCTCCTTTAGGGGCCTTGCTTTTACTGTGCTGATAATTTTTGCAGAGCATGAAGCCAGGCATCCTTTGGATGCAAATGACTTATGAAGGTTAATTCTTTGGAGGAGGGCTGATTCCACAGTGTGTTTTGTGCGAGGTTACCCACCATCCTTTGAATTCTATGTGTGTCTTAATTGCAGCAATTTGAATTATTTTATTTAAATTGCCAATGAAATTGTAGCAATTAGAACAGCATGAACTGTTTCTGTTGCTTTTTTTCTCGGCTGCGTATGCCATTTTGGACTCTACCCGGTTAACTTCATTAAACCAGGTTAACTTCATTAGTGCTATGATTTACTCCTCAACTTTTATATCTTCAGGTTTTACACAGGATTGGTATCAGCAACACAAGACTGACTTTTTTTTTGCACATAACTTAGGTGATGCTACATAAAGCTGTGGCTCTCTTCAAATGGACAGATAGTTTTCTTTCAGTGATCATGTGTTAAAATTCCTATATTTTATACTTTAAATGTTAATACCTGCCTTGAGATTTAAGTGGTAAATCTATAGATTCCAAGTCTGAGTCTTCATCATGGACAGCTTCTCTTGCCCTAAATCCCATGCACAAAGATACTTAGGAAGGCTCTTTAGGAGTTTTTCATTCTTCTTTTTTTTTTTTTTTTTTTTTTGCGGTACGCGGGCCTCTAACTGTTGGGGCCTCTCCCGTTGCGGAGCACAGGCTCCGGACGCGCGGGCCCAGCGGCCATGGCTCACAGGCCCAGCCTCTCCGCGGCATGTGGGATCCTGCCGGACCGGGGCACGAACCCGCATCCCCTGCATCGGCAGGTGGACTCTCAACCACTGTGCCACCAGGGAAGCCCAGGAGTTTTTTATTCATGATAGAAAAATATTACAGACAATTCTGGTCATAGGCTTTTTCCTAATAGCACACATTTGCAAATAGAAGTTAGTAAAACTACCACATCCTTCCCTCACCTTTCCCACACACATTAAACCCCATTTCCTAACCATACACTTGAGAGTAAATTCCCTGATACCATAGTTGTGTATATCTGTTTGAGGAAAGACTACTTGAAGGACACATTTTTTCCCCCTGAATGTAAAAGTTCTCTTTCTGGTGTGATGAACAAAGTTGATGGATAAAAGAAGACCCAACACAAGAGTTCATCTCCAACAGCTTGTTTGTCATGCCAGCTGAGTCAAATGTAAATATCCTTCTAAACTCTAATTTGAAAAGATACATGCACCCCAGTGTTGATAGCACCACTATTTACAATAGCCAAGACATGGAAGGAACCTAAATGTCCATCAA
>NW_021703774.1:117275213-117321503 GCF_005190385.1 Monodon monoceros
TGAAATAATGCCATTTGCAGCAACATGGATAGACCTAGAGATTATCACACTAAGTGAACTAAGTCAGACAAAGACAAATATCATATATCACTTATATGTAGAATCTAAAAAGATATAAATGAACTTATTTACAAAACAGAAACAGATTCACAAACATAGAAAACAAACTTACGGTTACAGGCGGGAAAGGTGGGGGGATAAATTAGGAGTTTGTGATTAGCAGATACTAATGTATAAAATAGATAAACAACAAGGTCCTACTGTATAGCACAGGGAACCATATTCAATATCTTGTAATAAACTATAATGGAAAAGAAAAAATAAATATCCTTCTAATAAGTTATAGGAAGACTATGAATACACAGTTATAGACACAAACCATGAACATTTTTAAGAGTTGCAAAGGGATTTATAATGTCACTTGCCTTGGTTCACTCATTTATCTTTTATGACATCTTAAATCGTTTTCCAAATTCTTTCTCACAATCTTTTTTTTTTCTATAATACTTTTTGGTAAAGAATATCCTTAGAAAATATGTTTCATTTTTTAAGGTTAAGAACATTTTAAGAATATTCAGAGCATCTGGCATTTAAATCTAATAGGCCAAGAATGTTTTCTTAGATTGTGACTTTTCAAATACAACCCTAAACTGAAAATGTGATTAACCCACAAACATGCAAATATAACTCTCAAACCTGTTAGATAAAATTAGTCTCCCACCCCTCACAAACCATTTATTATAATCTTTTTAATTATAGAGGTTGTTCAGAAGCGTTCAGCTATTCAAGATGGGAAATCTTGGTCAAATTTTGTTTCACAAGGAGATACATATATAATTTTATGCCAGTTTTCCTAATGTCAAGATTATTATCACCAAGATCTCTACCAAACTTTCTGTAGCAACAGGGTACAGCATAGCCCTGAGGACCCAGTCTGTAAAATGTGTCACTGTCACTAATCACAGCCTGACACTCTAAAGATTAGTTTACTTTGAAAATGAATCTCAGGAGACTAGACCAGACAGAGAATGATTCATGGTTGCAAAATGAAATGCCACATTGTTTCAGGGATTGTAATTAACTTTTTCATGGTGCCAACCAGCTACAGCATTTGAGGTCACAGGGGAAGTGGTTATATCCTTGATCTAGTTGATTGTAGTTAGAGTAGCAGAATCACCACAGTTTCTCCTAGACCACACATGTGATTAGTCCAGGATAACTTCTTGTGAACACAGAAGTCTAGAATTCGTTTTCTGAAAGAATAGTTTTTTCTGGATGCAAGGTTTTGGGTCATAGAAGTGATTACCTTTGTTGCTTATTAGTGACTTTTGTTTACAGCTTTGCTCATTTGGAAATGAGCTAAGGAAAACCTGGCTGCACAGCCGATCATGGAGTAGAAATAAAATGGACCCATGTGAAATAGTATTGCTACTACAGATCTCCAAGTAATTAAGGAATGTAATTAAGTATGCTGTGGCCATTTATCATATGGTGCCTCTTGCTTGATCCAGTGTGAGCACAGGAGACCAGCAGAAACATTGTCTTTTTTTTTTTCCCCTTGATTCTAATAAAGGAAACTGATGGTCTCTGTACTTCAATTTATGACTTTCTACATATTTCAACTGAGTCATCCCAATGATGTTCTCCTCTTGTGGATTTTCTTCCTGCTGAAAATTTTGCTTTCCTAAAAATGAGAAATTCTAATGCACCCTAAAAAAGAATAACTTTTCACAGTACATGCATTCACACAACCAAATCTAAGAGATACTCTGCTTCTTTACCTTTATAAATTTCGTTCATTAATCTCTCCTGTAAATTCTTAAAGGTTTTATAATTCAAACCAGACATTCCACCACTTGATTATACACTGTATGTTGTAGTCATTCATGCCATGATACTTAAAACAGGGACAGGCCCGGAGGATGCTTTCCAATGACCCACAGCACCTGGACTTCTTCCTCAAGGGTACATTTGATGATGTACAACGCAAACTCTGTTCATTATTTTTGTAGTTGAGACATAAACCCAGAAAATAACAATGATACTTATTCTTTTAGCTATACCTCTAAGTGTTCCTACAATAGTAAAGATGCATAGGACATTTTTATTTTCTATATGTATTTATAGAATAATACATATAAATATGTGATAACTTTATGTCAGTAGATAAGTTACATGGCCATTAAAGAGAAAGGGAAAGAATGATACCATTTTCATTTGGAAGAGGCTTCTGATAGTAGAATCCTGGTTTCTGCCATGTAGAGTTACAGTTTTCACTTGAAAAATCAGTCAACCAAAGGCAAATCCTTAAGTAATAGGGCTTGAAGTTAGGCAGAACTATGTTTAAGTCCCTATTCAGTTGCTTACAATCTTTGTGACCTTGTAAAAGCTGTTTGTTTATTCTTTGGGTGAGCCTCACTGTCTCTTCATCTAAAGAGAAGAGAACATTCCTTCTTGGGATTGCTGAGCTGGTTCAGCACGTAGATATGTGAAAACATCTCACACGGTGCTTGGCATCTGACAGGGGCTCAGATGGCTTCCTCACTTACTGGAGAAATCTCAGGGACACAGAGAAAGAGGATATTGTCTAATATAAGTCATCATTGTATATACTATGGGGACATTTCCCAGTGCTGACATTGTCAAATTTTTTACTTGCATTATGATGTTTTATTTCTTAATTTCCTCAACCCATATAAGCTGTAGAAAGATGAGACGAAGTATGAAATTTTGCATAAAAGAATTTCCAAGACAATTTTTAAGTAAACAGAAGATAGCAATTTTGAATAGTACCCTTTTAGAAAAAAATGAAAAAGAGAGAAAGAAAAGTAACATGGATTACTCCCTTATGCCGTATTTTAATTTTGGACTTACTCATATGAATTTAATTCATTAAAGTTTCAGTGTTTAATTATTTTAAGAATTATATAAATTACTTACCTTTCAAAGAATAAATATTTTAATGTTTAGTCACAAGAGTTTATACTCCACAAAAAATGGAATTTTAACTGTACTTTCTTATAAAATAGAAAATTATTTCCCATAAGAAGTTCCTTGACCATGCTCTTGTCTTAGTGCATATATTTGTTTCTTTCTCTACTGAAAGACAGTGAAGGGATGCCATAGCAGTGGCCATGGCCATATGTTTTGTAGGAAGATGTGACAAACAAATGATTTAACAATAGTCATTTGCTCTCACTCCCGACTCAAAAAAAAATGTAGAAAAGAACAATATGGTAGAGTTATGGTTTAGTTATATAGTTCGTTGCACTAAAAAGATCTTAAATAAGTATCTTCCACTTCTTTGTTTTTCCCAGAAATTTTCAGTGCTATCATCTCTGAAATGATCTAGCCTAATGACATACCCATGAGAACTACGAGAAAGTTGTAATTGATATAAAAAAGTAACCGAGTTAAAATATAATTCCTATATGTTATAGGAAGATATAAACATAGATTTAAATAACTATTTTATTGTTGAATTTACTTGTACATCTTATCAATATATTTATAGTTGTTTTATTGAACTAGTGGTTGACATCTGCTAAAATTGAGATTGGTCTGATTTGTTTGCTAGTGGAAGAGGTTCTGAATGGCATGATAACCTATTCCTTCACTAAAATGTGTTTGGTTTTGAAGAGAAAATAAAACTTGCAAACAAGTAGATGCTGGTAGTAAATTTTCAGCAAATGGAATTGAATAATTTGTTTCTTTACTTTTGAATTTTGTATATACTTTATTCTGCATGATTCATATTCTCTAAATGAATAGGTTAATAATTACCAAAAGTTTTAGTTAACTTGCACCTTTACCCCATTAATTGATTTAGCATTAAGTTTCCTATGTAAGAAATGTAATAATAATTAAAACACTTTTGTATATTGTCTAATATCTCTACATAAATATATAAATGAATAAGTAATTAATGAATAAAGAGGAGAAGGTCTTTTCTCCAGGACCATCTACAATTTGCTGTGATTAAACAAAACCAATCAAAGTACATAAAGCTCATTTCTCAGCTCTCTGGACTTTCTGAATTCTTGTGGCTGATGACTACGACTTGTTTCTTCCTCTTCTCTTAGGTTATCTATCAGCTGCCCCTTTGCTCTCATTGTCCCTGTGCTTATGTAAAATAATGTTGTATTTGAAGTTCATAATAGTGATTATGAATGTTATGGAAAATCAAGAAGCTCTTCCTTTTTCCAATTTTCCACTTTTAAACTGCTAAAGACTTAAAAGTCAGAATAGCAAGTTTGTTATAATTGCTTGTAAATTAAAATTAAATGTCTCTGTGTAAGACCCACGGAGTTCTGCATAAGGAATGCTCTCAGGTGTATGGTGCAGAGATTTTAAAAATGGGTATGTTTGTGCTGTGTAACACTTTACCAAGGACTTCTGTGTATGTTATGCTATTTTAATACTCAAAGTATCTGAACTAGCCAGGACATAAATACTATCACCACTTTACAGGAGGGAAAATTGAGGCTTAGTTAAATGAATTGACTAAAGTAACTCAGATAAGTGGTCATTGGCAGAGCTGAAACTAAAACCTCTGTCTCATTCCACATCTGGTGTTATTTCCATTACTAGCTGCTCTGGTCAGTATTCTTGAGATCTGAAGTACCACACTGTGTGAATTCTAGCTAGATCAACTGTTTTTTTTTATTCTAATATGGAAAGGCCAAATGGCAATCAGCCAGCCAATGTGGGACAAGTTTCACTTAACTTTTGTCTCTATTCCTATTCTGTTTCTTAATACATTTATGGAAACTCTGAGGGCAAGAGTGTGTTTTCTTATTGACATCTTTTTATTGACATCTTTTTAGCTCACTCTTGAAAATTCAGTCAAAGGATAAACTGAGGCAATAGTTTCCCAAAGGAAACTCTACTTATAACTGACAAAAAGGCCTCAATCTTCCCCTAGCCTTGTGGAGTAATCTGGACCCTATACCAACCCCTTTTCCTCTTTAGTCTGCATGTGTCTAGGACAAGACAGGACTTAGCTTTAGAAAATAGGGAACTGACAGACTAGCTATAAGTTATGGCTGTCAGTCATTTTATTAAAATTATTATTCTCTTGATAATTTTTAATGTTGTAGTCATTAAAAATTGGGATGGACCCTCCACCCAAAAGGGTTGGGATGGACCCTCCACCCAAAATTTGGTTTGGGTGTTGAGAATGATGATGCCATACATTCAACAGTGTTTAAAAAGGTTTGGTATGCAAATAATGAGGCTTTCTGGGGAGAGCAGGAAAGGCTCCTAAGTAGGTCCAAAAATGACTTTGGAGAGCAGGAGTAACAAGTAGGTTGGAGTTTTATGGTGGATAGGGGGTGGACCTGGGATGAGGGTTCCCATATGTGGATTAGGGCTTGCATGGTTTCAAATTCCCACCAGTGTCAAAAGAAAAAGGGACACTTGGCTTCCTATTAGCTTGCCCAGATGTGGGGCAGAAGGGGAAGAGATTGGGGCTTGAAAGCTGTCAGTAATCAAATATTTTAAAAAATGAAGTCAAACTCCATTATACCTAATAAATATTTAAGCAGTTGATTTAAAGAAACACTTGCTGTAGTCATCAAGCTTTGTTTGAAAATCCTGTCTTTACATTAAGCCTACTCCTGTAAAGATGAGTGATTTAGGCTTCTAGGATGCTGGTGATTCTCAAATGGAGAAAATTGCTTTCCCTAACTTTCTTTATGAATAATATTAAGCTAACCAACACACAAAACAAATGGTTGAGCAGACACGAACCTACCTCCCAGGAAGGGTTCTCCATCACAGATCTCTCTTATATATCGGCTCTTCACAAAGGCTTTGACTGCTCAGGGGTCTCTGTATACTACACTATGTGCTGTCAGTGCTCTGTGAAAATTAGACAATGGTGATAAATTGGAGATCTATGGGGAAGCACACAGCAGAGCCATCTGGCTGCTTCTGAATGACCATCAACAGGATTTGCTTTCTTTTTTATCTCATTCAGCTGTGTAATAGAGTGCTTGAAGTGGCCCCAGGAAGTCCCTTTATCCTGGGCAGAAGGGGTTTGTGAGTCTTGATTTCAATGCCCTTTTATACTACTCACTGTCAAAGGGGACGCTGTGCAAAGAGTGAATCTGTAACAGAAATGGCTGCCATGACAGCCTTATAGAGCCAGCGTCAAAAACGTTAGTGAACAATTTAGTAGGCCATCAAGCACATGAATAGTCTGGACCTTTTGCCATATACCATCCATCTAGGTGGGAAAATACTGCAGCAGGATCAGAGGACAGAAGTGGGGAGACAATGGCACACTCCCTGGTGTCAGAGTGACCTTTTTGTTTGCTTAAAAGGCTGATCATCACCACACCTGACACAAGGTCACTTTTCTCTGAGGACCTGTTAGGAGCTTCATAGGGAGTCCAGAGGGATTATTTTTCTGGGTCCTATTACAGCTTTCACCGCAAGCTGTACCAAAGCCTCCTCAGTTAAGTGTATCATCTCATTTTAGATGTGTAATCTCAGCCCTTTTTAATTCTGAAAGTCCATTCTGATCTCCCTTTTTGATAGTAGGTTTGTCTATGTAGAATGATTCCTAATCACAATTTTTATTATTTTTCTAGTGGGGTAATGGTTATAAAATATTTTATACTATAAAATTTCAATTCTGTTTTCTAGCTTCTGCATCTCTTTCAAAGTTAGACCATTTTTTTTTTTTTTTTTTGGACAGAAAGTACATTCTTGCTTTTGCTTTCCAGCTTAGGTCTTTGAAAGAGCATAAACTATATAGCATGTTAATATTACTGCTCTCTGCACGTTTCCAGGTGTGTATGTGTGTGTGTGTGTGTGTGTGTGTGTATTATTTTACCTCATTCAACTATTGCTATTATCTAACTCTTGGATGATGAATGAATCAGATTTCTAGAAACACTACATCAAGTATATGGGTAGACTATAAGCTCCATGAGAGCAAGAGCTCATTCTGTTTTGCTCACCAGGCCTCAGTGCTTATTGTACTACTCAGTTTAACATAGTGCTCAGTAAATATTTGTTGAATGAATAAATAAACGAATGCTAGAGAACTGCTTTTCCTTGCAAACATTTACCAGCATTGTCTGTGTTGGCTGTTATTCTTTTGCTTGTTAACTCTTTATTTTACCTCTATTTTTTGGTTTCATTTTTTGTACTTACAAGTAACAGGCAATGTTGATGTGTTTGAGGAAGACAAGATCTGCCCTTATACTTCTGCAGCTGCTAACCTTATCGCCATCCCTGCTCTCTGTGTGCCATGCTTATGTCACAAAACATTGATCAATATTCACAGCTGGTTTGGAAAGTCATTTGGCAATGTCAACTTAGTGTTCCTCTCTGTTTTTCCTAGGAATATCTATGCACCATGATACTTTTTTCTCATCCATCTTAATATATTGGGTGGGCCAAAATGTTCGTTCAGTTTTTTCCGTAAGATGGCTCTAGTAGTGCTTAGTTGTCTTTACCTTCATTTGAAACAATTTTGTTAGATTACGCATGACATCTGTCATATCAGCATGCATTTAAAAAAAGACATCAAAATTGGTGAATTTTTGTGTAGCCATTTTAATATTGAAGATGGAAGTAAAACAGCAACATTTTCGGCATATTATGCTTTATTATTTCAAGAAAGGTAAAAACGCAACTGAAATGCAAAAAAAGATTTGTGCAGTGTATGTTGAAGGTTCTGTGACTGATCGAATGTGTCAAAAGTGGTTTGTGAAAATTCGTGCTGGAGATTTCTCACTGGACAATGCTCCACGGTCAGGTAGACCAGTTGAAGTTGATAGCGATCAAATCGAGACATTAATTGAGAACAATCAACGTTATACCACGCGGGAGGTAGCCAACATACTCAAAATATCCAAATCAAGCATTGAAAATCATTTGCTCCAGCTTGGTTACGTTAATTGCTTTATGTTTTGGTTCCACATAAGTTACTCGAAATAACATTCTGGACCATAATTCCACATGTGATTCTCTACTTAAATGTAAGGAAAACATTCCATTTTTAAAACAAATTGTGACGGGCGATGAAAGGTGGATACTGTACAATAATGTGGAATGGAAGAGATTGTGGGGTAAGCAAAACGAACCACCACCAACCACACCGAAGCCCGGTCTGCATCCAAAGAAGGTGATGTTGTGTATATGGTGGGATTGGAAGGGAGTCCTCTATTATGAGCTCCTTCCGGAAAACCAAACGATTAATTCCAACAATACTGCTCCCCATTAGACCAACTGAAAGCAGCACTAGATGAAAAGCGTCCAGAATTAGTCAACAGAAAATGCATAATCTTCCATCAGGGCAATGCAAGACTGCATGGTTGTTTGATCACCGGGCAAAAACTGCCACAGCTTGGCTGGGAAGTTTTGGTTCATCCGCCATATTCACCGGACATTACACCTTCAGATTTCCATTTATTTCAGTCTTTACAAAATTCTCTTAATGGAAAAAAATTCAATTCCCTGGAAGACTGTAAAAGGCACCTGGAACAGCTCTTTGCTCAAAAAGATAAAAAGTTTTGGGAAGATGGCATTATGAAGTTGCCTGAAAAATGGAAGAAGATAGTGGAACAAAAGGGTGAATACGTTGTTCAATAAAGTTCTTGGTGAGAATGAACAATGTGTCTTTTATTTTTACTTTGAAGGTACTTTGAAAAGTGAAGGCACTTTTTGGCCAACCCAATATGATGTGCCCTGAGACTAATGGTTGCAAGTTATTTTACACAGGATAGCCTTACTTCTGCCTTTTAAGCTAGAAGTCCTGTGTTTAAGTATACAATGATTAAGCCTATTGCTTAGTTTCTGACTGACTCCCAGCTTAGAGATTTCATATCAATTGATGTCTAATTTGCCATCAACTCAGAGAACTGTTTGACCTCAGTTTCCTTTCTCACTAACACAGTTAACCTGCTCCTCCTATCACTACGCACAAGCTTTGTGGGCCACCCAAAATCATTTTTGGATTTTCCTGGAGAACTAAGAATGAATGCAAACAGAAAAATTTCCCCTTTTTCTTCCTGGAAAAAAACAATCTGGAGCGGGTGTTGAATACTCAGTGCCGATGCTGGGAAGTATGTAGTGTGCATATGGGAATTATTATGTCAGCTTTAAGAAAATAGGGAGTGGTCAGTGCTATGGTAAAGCAAAAACTGTATGCTCTGACTAAAGATTATCAAATTCTATTTTTGTAAGAACTGTACAAACTAAAATGCATTTTTGAGCCACGTTTGGACTATAGGCTACCTTTTCATTCATTGATCCCAAGACTCCTTGGTGACTTCTTTAGCCCTTTCATAGATTCAGTAAATTGTGTTTGACTTTGGCATAGAGAAAGATGCATGGATGGACACTGTAGCTTCTTAGTCATTTTCCTTCAGGGTTAGAGATTCAGTTGTGTGTCTTTTCCTTTGTTAACGGTAAATTTAAGACTACTGCCTCCACATATCCTTGAAGCCATTGCATTTGGCTCTTCTACAGCCTAATTACTGCTTCACTGTCGTATACTGACTGCCAGATTATCCCTCTTTACTCATGGAAGACATTGACACCCAGTTCATATGTTTACTCCCTGCCCCAGAGACCTGTGGACTTTGTGCGACTTTGGCAAATGTGTTCGGAAGCTAGCTTTTGAATATTCTGGTCTCTTAGGCCCCTGACTTCTTCATCTTTAGGTATCATTACTTCCATTCATTTTATCCACTTATTCCCATGGTAATACTCTGAGCCTTCTCATCATCTGGAAGCATTACCCTTTTAAAATCCTATTTCCAAACATTCCATTGTCTGACATAATTTCCTAACCTTCAAACAGTCTAAGTAAGCTACTGCTGATCATCCTCATTTAGTTATCCAATCCTTTGGTCCATCTACTTTTTCCCTATTGGGTTCCTCTCCTCGCCCTTACTTTATTTCATTTCTTCTTAAGATTGGACTTAAGTTACCATCACTTTTCATGACTCTTTTAGCACTATTTTCAACTCTATTACCTGTTCTGCTGATAAACTTGCACAGGAAAGACATTTTGATTAATCTAATAATCTTGCCTTTACATTTGAGGTGCTAACACAGCTGAAGAATTTATAGAATGGTACAGTTTGGTTCAACATAAATTTATGTCTTCAGCTTCCACTGTGCATTTAAAACTGCTTCTCAGTCTTTCCATGTTTGTTTTTTTTTAACCATCTCTCTCTTATTTTTAAATATCTCTCAGAAGACCTAATTTACTAATTTTTCTCTCCCACATAGCCTCACCTCTGCTTCCTGCTGGTTCCTTTCTGTAAGCAATTGAACATTTTGTCACTATGCAAATAAACAAAACACAGAGAGGAAAAAACTAGCACAAAAACAAAACAAAATGTCTCCGTATAAAAGCCTCTTTAGATACTATGGTTCCTTCTTTCATTCACAAAATTGTTTATATAGATTACTTTTTCTACTTCCCTATCATTCATTCTTTCCCCAGCACTTCGTTCTTACTGCTGTTGCCAAGATTATCATTGTTAATAAATATCAAACAGTGTTCCTGAACCTTTTAGTCATGTTTGACACTGTTGACCACACTGTTCTTGAATAATATTACTTTTGCTTTGTTGACACCAACTCTCTTGGGTTTTCTTTTACTATCCTGGGTGCTGCTTCTCAGTTTAATTTCATTTTCTATACCTAGCCCTTATACCAGCTTTAGGGTTATAATCTATACTGTCTTATTTCTCTACAACTGTATTGAATCTATATTTTACACATTTGCTCTATACTTTCCATGTCATTGTGAGCTAGACATCTCCATTTGGAGGTCCTTGAGACACTTAAATCTGAATATGCCCCAAATTGAACTCATTGCCTCCCTTCTCCTTAATTCTGTTCTTGTCCTACTCTTCCCTTTCCCTGTGACTAGCACCATCATCCAGTTTCACAATCTATAAACTTGGACTACATGTTTTCCCTCCATCATTATTCACACAGAGTTAACTATTAATCCTACCAATTTTACTACTAAACATTCATTGATTAAACTCATCCACAGCTTTGTAAAAAAGTTTACCAAAGAGACAGGGTGCAATAAAAGTGTATTATGGGAAGATCTAATTTATATTCTACAGTTCAAAGAGAACTTATATTAAGTTGATAACTAAAGAGTGACTGAAAGTTATCCAGGTGTGGAGAGTGAGAATGGCCATGGGATGGAAGGCCCCCTAGGAGGAGGGAACAGCAAATAAAAAGAACTTCGGAGTCTAGTGGGATCAAGGTACAATTAAAAAAAAACAAAACAAAACAGAAAAACAAGTAAGTATCAGGGTAAAGGAGAGAATGGGAGGAGATGAAGACAATATGGAAAGTCAAGGCTAATTTATAGGGAACTTTGTGTCTTCTATCAAGAATTTGAACTTTAAGAACAAAGGAAAGTTGAGTTCTAAGCAGGAGGGTAAGGTGACCTGGTAATATTTAATTTGGTAACAATAGGGAGTGACTGATTTCATAGTATGATTTTCATGCACACACACATACATGTATATATACATATATGTATGTATTATATATACGGTCTTCCTATATGTTCCATTAGGTTGTCTTAAATAGCTTGCCTGCCTCACCAAAGAGAAGATCCTTGATTAAAGGAATGTTCCTAATAACCCAGGCAGTTCTTTCTGGAAAAGATAATTTTGATTTCTGCTACAAGACGCACTCTGAAAGTTGTTATCTACCTCTATATTTTTCACATATATTTGGTAGGTTTCTTTCCAAAGGACCAAATTTTTTTTTCCCAACTCACATGATATGGTGCAAGTAGGTGGCTAATTTAAGACCTGTTCACCTCTAATTGAGAGGTTATACTGTTAGTGGTCAGGAGATTTTATTCTGATTTGATAACTAATGAATAATTTTCTTTGATAGCACTTTTTAGATGCAGCTGGATGAATAATCAACCACAAAGGGAGTTCAGTTTTATTTATCATTAATTTTGACATGTTTCCACAGATGTTTTCTGGGAATCACTGTAACCTGTTTGATTTGCCTCTGTATAATGGGAAGCAGATAGCCTCAATTAGTATACTGATTAGTGAGTTCTTTAATGAGTTTCAGTAGTTTTACTCATTATTGCTGATACAGTACACTGAGCCCTGGAAGCTGGATTTGAGCATTATTAGAACATAAAACCTGAACCATTGCAGAATTGCTTTTCTATGGCTTATTTGTTGTTTACTGGTTACTTCTCTCTTGTGTGTATGTGTAAACAGGGAAGACGTTGAAACCACATGGAAATGAGTCCGTAGATTTGTGAAGTTTGCAGATTTGTTGATGAGTCCATGCAAGCCACAGATAAATGGGGAACTGGCTGTCAACTACAGAATTGTAATTCATTCTAAAGACGTGGCTGATACCAAGAACCAAAGCAGACCACAGCCTCACTTCCTGATTTTATGAATATGTGGTGTTTTGTACAGAGAATTTATCTGGGTACCCCTTCATATAAGGAAGAAATAAAATACCTCCTCCTCAAGGACTGGATTACCTCTTTCAGCAGGCAGTTTAAGCATAGCAGCAGGATTTATGGAAAGATATCAGAAAGTTACTTTTGCCCTGAACAGGGAGCAGTAAATATCCACTGTTTATACATTACCAAGAAAATAGATGAACCCTCTTCTCGGGCTTAGTATCTGAGTCTTCCAAACAAGAGGATTTAAGAACTGTGGGATCTTCTAAATTGCCTGGGTACTTGGATAGTAATGGCCTTTTTTGTTGGAACAGGAATATAGAAACCATGGTCAAAGCATCAGGCTTTCTCCTATGAAAGTTTACAGTCAATTTTCCTTCTATTTCTTTTAGGGGCATTTATTGTTATAGCTGTGATGTGCCAGATCAAGCAAAGACAAGAGTATCCTGCAAATGCCTGTTAGAGAACTTCTCTTCCACAGAAAGTTGCTTCCTTGTTGCCACATTTTATGGTAACATAAAGTTTCATGACATTTATGGAAGTGTGTGTCATGAAGCAGATGGCTTGTTAGCCTGTTTTAGTAATCTCATTCATATCCATACAATATTAAAACTTTTCCAAGTTCATGAATTATAAAAGAACACTAGATGCTGTGTAGTCCAAAGAATCCTTTAATTATTAAAATTAGATGTGCCAAAGGATTCAAACCTGAGTGGAAATTAAAGAAAAGCTTTGAATCAAGATAAGGATGCTGAATTTGATTTGTGCGAAATTACTTCTCTTCAGGAGGTACTGAATTTCTACTACTATTACAAGTACTAATTCAACTTTATCTCTTATTACTTCCTGACATAAAGCCTTTGTGAGAGCTAAACTTATAAGGACTGTTCACTTCCCTAGGAGCATGAAACATACTCTCTTAATTCAGTGCTTTTGCACATGCTACCTTTATGTCTGAAAAACTTTTCCTTAGCTTTCTCGCATCCTACTTTGAAAAACCTACTTAGATGTCAAGGCCCATTTTAAACAAAACTTCCTTTAAGAATGTTTCCATGATCCCTGCAATATGTCACGTCATATTCCTCTATGATGTATTACATCTTGTCTAATATTATGTTCCTGTATGTGTTTGTTCTCTATCGTCCACTACATAACCCTTTTATGACTGATGACTTTTTTTACTTTATCTGTGTATGGGCCCAGATTGCCAAGTGGAATGTCTTAAAAGTAGTAGGTGATTAATGGATATTTATTGAATTTTAGTTTTTAAATATTCTTATAAAATATTATAAAATATTCTTTTAGTAGATGTTATTTTTTGCTCTTTAAGTGTGAAGATCATATGATCTTTTTACTTTGACTCTCAGGCAGTTCTGAGCTGAATTCTGTTCATTTACAGTACCTTCTCTTAACCTTTGCTGATACAATTTTTCTCTTCTTTGTCCTTTAGCACCTAGCCCTATCTTTTTACTCTTATTTCTGTGGTTATGGATTTTATTACAGCTGCTAGCTACACCATATTCTCACTCATTCACTTATGAGACATTTATTGTCTTTTACATAGTAAACATTAGGCTAGACACTAAAGATATGAAGATAAATAAGACACAGCCGACACTCACGAAGCTCATAGCCTAATAAAAGTGTAGTTGAAGTACTGAAACAATTACAACAAAGTAAATAAAAACAAAAGCATAGCTTTCAGTTCTTTACTCTTTCCCAAAGGTGGTAGGAGGGCATCATTTTTGCCGCAGGACAAACTTGGGCTTTTTCTTGCTTGTTCTTAAGAGTTCTGTGTGATACTAGAAAGCTCCTTTGCCCCCTTCCTCAATCATCTCTTTTTGAAGCAAATATTAGTAGTTATAGGACTCTCTTCATTCAGAGAGGGTGCCAAAGGAAAATCCCAGATCAGTGAAAACCTATCATCCTCTTTGGTATTGAAAACATTTTACTTCCTTTGGTAGGAATGAATAAATTATTTAAATCTATTCCCAAGGTAATCTTGAATCAAATTGCCAGAAAATATTGCTTTAGTGTCAACTCAAAAGACAGCCATTAGGTTTAACAATGAGCATCCCGATGTTGACTTTTTCTTCCTTGAAGCTTATCCACAGTAGATTCACAGGGTGATGTTTACAGGTACATAATAGGAAGATGGCATTTTTCACCATCTCTTACTACAACATCTTGCTTTTCAAATTTAGAGAGGTTTAAGACGTATTTCTGAAATAGATTAACAAATAGTTTAGTATCCCTGATTCGTGTTGTGGAAAGAACATTAACTTAACAGATGGGACACTTGAGTTCACATTCTAATTCAGGGTACTTAGCGCCACCAAATTGTTGATGGCGTGGAACCTCTCTCAACCCCGATTATCTTACCTACAAAATGAAAAGATTGGACTAGTATAGTCACTAAGATCTTTTTCAGCTCCAAAATTTTATATTGTTACAGGTTTGATTTAAGAGATCCTGTGAACAAAATTAATTAAAATAAAGATTATTTTATTTAATTTCTTTTATGTTCTTTCCCTCATCCCAGTTAAAATGAGATCTTCATTAAGTTTGCTGCATTAAAGAAAAAGTATTCTGAGTATAAATTTATAAATGTTCTGTTTTTACAAACATTAGGACTCTAAAAAAGAGAAAACTACGTTTGATCTCTGCAACTTGGCAGATAGTAATTGGACCGATCACTTTGAAAATTCACTGTTAGCCAATTAGCGATAGCCAGTGCATTTAAAATATGCATTCTGGATGACTAATCTTACGTAAAATTATGTACAAAAAGTTACATAATTATAATCAGATCTCCATTTGTTTGTAAAAAAATGATTTTTTCCAATTATAAAGCAAGCAAAGTGAAGCATAAGTTTTTTCTTCTTAAGCCTTTACTAAAACCAGTATCTAATGATATATCAGCAATGTAGGTAGTTTAAAAGCAAACAGACAAAAAAGCAGTGCTGTACATGCCTGTATAGTATTTAGGGGTCATCATGAGTTCTTCTCATTTCCATCACAACCAAACCTCCCGCTCTACCTGTCAAAATTGTAGCCAACTCCTAGATAGTCTTTCTTAATTAGAAGTCTTAAAGATTAGCATGACATATTTATAAATTTGTTTTAAAAAGTTCTCTCTGAAATGTGGCTGGGATAAACCCATCGTTCTTTACTATGAAATCCAATGGTTGTGCAGTCCCCTTCACATCCTGACCTCTCTGTGTCAAACCAATTACCAGCCAATTTTCAATAATGAGCAATCATATAATCATAAGATTGGAAGAGACCTTGAGATGGCATATGGTTCACCCTCCCATCCCAGTTTGGGCTGCACTGAAATCATCTTGGAAGTAATTCTCTACCCTTTTCTTTCACATTTAAAAGCGAAGGATCCACAGTCTCTCAGCTCCAGTTAACCACTGTAGTAACTTGCTTGATTGTGCACTTTTTATTGGCTTTCTTTTCTTCACTGTCTCATTCCCCATTCCCCTGCTGATGTTTCCTGGGATCGACTCCCAAATGAACTACTTGCACTCAAATCCTCGTCTCAGAATCCACTTTAGGGGAACTCAGTTAAGACACTCTGATTATAGCCCTTAATAAAGAGGTCATCAATTAAATAAAGAAAGCATTAGATTGATTACATAAATGTTAACCTAAACAGGATCTCCCAGTGTGTATACTCTTACTAAAAACCAGATCGCAAAACATCCTTCACATAAAATAGCTTTTTTAAAATCAGTCATTAACCTGTTTCTAGATCATGATCTGCTTCGTTTTAACTTTCGTAATGATCATGGAGGTATCCAAATCAATAATATATATTTTAACCCACAACGCAGCCATTTCATCCAGGAATAGCTAGAACCAAATCCTTATAATACTTGGGGGATGTCAAAAAGCTTTTAAGGGAATATTTCAGTATTTCTGTCAAAAAAAGGTTGGGAGTCTCATCCTACTCTTATATTTCACATATGTAGATAAATATTGGTTGGAAAAAATCATCTCAGCTAAATCTGTTAGAGCTATATTTTAAGTAATGTGTATAGATGTCTAAAAAGTCAGGTTTTAGCTTAGTTGATTAGAATTAATATAGATCTACTGCTGTTGATAGCTCAAAATTTCACATAGAAATAGAACAGTTTGAATACATAGCATAGCTGGGGGTCACACATAATCGGCTTCTACCCTCTCTTCACCCTGTACTCTAAGGGTTATAGAGAAAATGTTAAAGGCTAAATGGAGGCCATCCAGTGTGTGACCATAAATAATATTCTGTCACCAACTTCCTGAGAATAAGAGGGTGAATCTTTGGGGCATGCATATAAAAACAATGAATCTCTAAATTTTTCCCTTCAAACTCTTTTTCCTTTTCATCATTTTATGGAAATAGTAAATGGGTAATAAAATTGAATTTTCCTCATTTTTTTTCTCCTTTTTGAGTGGTATGATGTACCTAGGTATATCACTAGCTTGAGAGGTAGCCCCTAACTCTGACAGTCCAGTTTTCACTGGGGTAAAGACAAGACAAGGTGTTGAAGGCTACTCTCCGTAGTCCATTTCTAGGTAAGACATCAGGAGGCTTATTATATCCAGAGGCTTATGATATCCTGTATCTGCCACTCCCCTTCTTGACCTTGTTATCTTAAACTTCTGTATAATACAGGCTTCCTTTCAAACTCTCAATACCAGTCAGCTGGACTTAGTTTTCTGATTATGTTCTCCAGGAAAAGACACCCGTTCTTTATTCAATCCATCTGATTTTAATAGTCTGATTATAATAGGTATTTTATCCACCTCTTCTCCACCCCACTGGCAAAGGGGAATTCTCATTTTGAGATTATGGTGATGACCAAATACACAGTATCTAATCCTGGAAATGAGACTAGCAGAAGTTCATTGGTTACACATACTTACAGCCTGGGGGAGGAAGATGCTGAATGCAACACAGGGTCCACATAGGGGTTGCACTTGGGAGTAGGGCAAACAATCAGGAGCTGTGGGAGACAGGCTTTGTAGTAACAAAAGGGTATGGTAGACCCTGGTTCCTGTGGGAGGATAATATTGGTTTGTTTGAATCATTTCATGGGCTTCCCATTAGGTTGAGACCAGGAGGAGTATAGCTGTTCCAGCTGAGAGGGGAAGTAACCTGGTGGGAGCCCTTCTTTCCCCCTCTGTGGGGGCATATCTGGTGAGAGCAGGGGACCTAACCTCATAGTTAGGTCTTCAGGGCCCTGTGAGGTTCAAAGATGTCAAGGCAGCACGTGACATTTTTGGCCTTACAATCCATTAAGTTAACGTTTTATTTGGGGTTTGGGAACCAGTTAGGTGTTGTCCCTATTATCCTGGTCCCTGTCTAGGGTTGTGAAGAGGATTATCCTTGTTACCTGGAAGAGCTGTCTATGTCAAGTCCACCCAGTTTGTACTAAACTTGGAATATTAGTTTATTCTAGTTGATGATGATGGTGATTATTACCAGTTTGGACTAAACTTGGATTTACCATATAACATTGTGGATTTCATAATTCCTTTCCAGGCAGCTTGAGCCTCCAAATCTAATTTTCTCCAACCTTATCCCTGCACTTTCCTGTCCCTGCACTTTCCTGTCCTCCTCACCACACATTATGACTGTTTTGAAATCTCCTATGCCAGGTATATCAATGATCCCTAAGAATTTTCAAATCAGGTTCTTTACACCAACCCTATTCAATTTCTAATAAAAATGAAAATGATGATGATAAAAACGCTATTATTGATTCATTATTATGTGCAAGTTGCTTTGCTGAGTTCTTTGTACACATGATCTCAATTAATTCTCACAATCCTGATTTCAAAAGTGAGGAAAGTTAGGCTTAGTGATCTTAGGCAACTGTTCCGTCATCAGGCAGCTGGTTAATGGCAAAGTCAGAATTTAAGTATGAACCTATATTGAACTCCAAGGATTTGCTACACCCCTTACAAAACTCGTAAAAAATTAAGCAATGTAATTAAGCATTTCAGAATTTCCAAATGAAGACTATGAGTCCCTGGAGATTTGGGAAACCTTGACACTTATATAGAAACCCCTGGGCCTGGCCAGGACAAGTGCCCAGCACACTGGTCCTGGGTGTCCTGCCAGCATTAGGCCCATGTTGACAACAATGATCTCATCGGATAACACCTATGGTGCAAGGCAAAGGGCAGAGATCCTTGGGGAGACAGGTTTTAGTGTGGGAAGGAGGCTTTTAATGCAAGAGTCACATCTTTGTGTGAGCAGGGCAGCAGACCTTAAAATGAAGCTATTAGAGTTGCACATTATGGGAAACAATGCCATGGGTTGGAGAATAGAATGGGATGTGCTTATAGTGGCAATGAAATCTTTCAAGTCCTTTGGGAGATTATACCAATGATTTATAGGGTACAATGATCGTATCTCTCTCCCTCCCTGCTTACTTTTGTGGCTAGTGCAGTTAAATAAAGAACAGTTCAATGCTCCTGATAATTATAATTTGTATCTCACCTTACTGCTGCATGACAACTTCAAGGGAAGAAAGAGAAGACAGAATGACACTCTGAAGGATTTATAACTTTGACGTCACCATCTGGGAGGGACCCTGGTGCCCCATAGGAACAGAGTAATGGAAATTTTCCATGCTCAGCGTTGATTTGAGTTTCCCTATCTGGTCAGTGCCAACTTATTCTGTGGGCAGCATGTGTGAATCCCAAGATATTTTAGTTTTGTTAATCTCATCAGTGCCAGTCCATTTCTGGCTTTCCTCTACACCTGCTGACTCCCTGGTGTTGGCTTCCTGCTGCTCTGTCCATCTGTTAAGAATTTATTTACAAAATACACTAAAATGCAAACTGCACCAGAGTGGGACTTAGCATCCCCCTGCTCAGGAAATGGCATCACGCCAGAGCACACTTTCCAGTTGTTACTAAGCTTGAGTACAAGAAATTGGAAGAGTAAAGGGACTCTTACTTCCACTTGAAATCCCTCAGGCAAAATGGCAACAAAAATAATCTTTATTTCCATTCTTATACTGCATAGAGAAGTGGAATCTAATTTCAGAGTGGTTCATAGAAATAGCATAGGATTGGTAAATAGAAATCCATGATTATAATCCTGGATCTCTCATTACCTTTTCATATGACTTTAGTCAGAGCTTTACTTTCAGAAAAAATTGCATGTTAATGTCTGAAGTTCATTCCAGTACAAAGTCAGGATTTTTCTCATTTTCAAGTAGATACACAAGTGCATGCACATGAAACACATAGATGTAACTTATATGGAAGCAAATCAAAACAACTGGAGGTTGTTCTGGCTTGACCGATGTCACACACATTGAGGGTAGGATGTTTTTATGAGATACAGGTTGCCTCGGAGGCGGGGGAGAGACAAGCTCTTGATTGATGAGATACAAAGTCCTCCAAAGGGACAGAAACAGAAGTAAAACAAATCTAAATAGTTCAAAAACCATTAAGAGAAAGAGAAAGATATCACGGGAGGTGAAACGAAAGTAACAGAGAAAAAGAATCTGCAGTTTTTCAATATTTCTTTGTTTAAGGCAATGTGTTTGTGAATGCAAGAGTTGGGATATTATTCATAGCTGAGCACAGAACAGGTGATTGGATCAACACCTCAACATAAAAATCTTTGTATGAAACAAAGATTTAGAGGAAATGTTTATGTTATAGTTCTGGTCAGTGAGAGAACCATGTTAGAAAGTTCTTAGCAGAGCCCATCAGGGAAGCTGAGTTAAAAAGGCTCCCCACCATTTTAGCTATCACAAATAAGATGAACAAAACTGGGGCTCAGTAATTCATAAAATTTTCACCTTCCATGTGCCATACACTGACTTAATGATCAACACATATAATTTTCTGTTAAATGTCTTTACTGATTACCTTGATGTAAAATTTAGCAATTATTTTGCTAGATTATACCTGTATGTCACATATTTCCAAGAGGACTAAAAAATGGTAAGTGTGTGCTTCCCAGTGAAGGTAATATTTTGCAAACTCTTACTTGGTATTTCCTAGATGGGATAAATGATATTAACATTACATTTGGATTTTTATTAATTTATTCATTAGATATTGATTCAACAACTATTGTGCTATGATCCTTATGGAGCTTATAGTCTAAAGGTGGAGGGAGACATTAAAGTATATATTTTTTCAATAGCTTTTATATTTATTTTTCAATAGCTTTTAACTTTTAGAGTAGTTTTAGGCTTACAGAAAAATTGTGCATAAAGTACAGAGTTTTTATATACCCTCTTCCTCCTCACCAGTTTTCCCTATTATTAACATCTTGTATTAGTATAGTACATTTGTTACAATAATGCAGCAATACTGATACATTATTATTAACAAAAGTCATAGTTTAATGTTCACTCTTTGTACAGTTCCATGTTTTTTTTACAAATATATGTCATATTTCCAACATTATAGTATCATATAGAATAATTTCACTGCCCTAAAGTTACCTTGTGCTTCACCTATTTACTGCTTTCTCCCCATCCCCAAACCCCTGACAACCACTAATTTTATTTTCTCAGTAATTCTTCCTTTTCCAGAATGTCTTATAGTTGGAATTATACAGTATGTAGCTTGTTCAAACTGGCTCCTTTCACTTAGCAATATGTATTTAAGTTCCCTCCATGTCATTTTGTGACCCTCCATGTCATTTTTACCACTTAATATTCCATTGTATTAATATTTATCCATCCATCTATTGAAGGACATCTTGGCTGCTTCCAATATTTGGAAATCAGACTAAAGCCAATATAAATGTTCATGTGCAGATTTTTGTGTCATCATAAATTTTCAACTTATTTGGATATATACCTAGAAGCACTATTGTTAGATCATATACTAAGCATATGTTTAGCTTTGTAAGAAACTTACAGACTCTCTTCCAAAGAGGCTGTATTATTTTGCATTCTCACCAGCAATGAATTAGAATTCCTATTGTTCCACATTCTTGCTAATATTTGATGTTGTCAGTGTTCTGAATTTTGGCCAGTCTAATAGATGTGTAGTACTAACTCATATCAATCTGCAATTCCCTAATGACATCTGAGGTTGAACCTCTTTTCATATCCTTATTTGTCATCTGTTATCTTCTTTGGTGAGATACCTGTTCATACCATTTTTTATTGGATTATTTGTTTTCTCATTGTTGAGTTTTAGGAATACTTTTTATAGTTTGGACGCAAGCTTTTTATAGTTTGCGAACACCAGATATGTATTTGCAAAGTCAGTTTCTTATAGACAACATATAGTTGGGTCATGCTTTTTTAATCTACTTTGATAGTCTCTGCCTATAATTGGTATATTTCAACCATTCACATTTAAATGTATTATTGATATAGTTGATTTAACAATTAAAAAAAAATTTTTGTAACAATTTTTTAATTTGTAGTCCTTTGTTTTTTGTCTTTCATTCTTTTTCTGCCTTCTCTAGTTTGAATGGAACAGCATTTTATGATTCGCTTTTCTCTCCTCTCTTAATATATCTACTATACTTCTTTAAAAAGTATTTTCATGTTTTCCTTAAAGTTTGGTATATGCATTTACAATAATCTAAGTCTTTAGATTAACTTTAAAATAACACTGTACTGTTTCATGGGTAGTACAGGTATCTTATATTTATTTAATTATGACTTTGATAAATGGTAAGTTAGAACACATTTTATACTTGGGCTCTAAATTTAGCATGGCATAGAATCCCTTATATATTTTTATATTATAGCTTAATCATACTGATATAAAATAGAAATATTAGGCAGTGTGTAGAATATTGAATTATCAGTTCCTAGTTCTTTACTGTCCTGTAATGGTATTATTACACTGCAAGTCGTTATGGTGAATGATGTTGAGAGACAATTTTCCATGGATTGCTCATGTTTCTTCCCAGCCTGGGCTTTCTGATCTGTTTGAATAGCAAGCAGCCCTGGAAACTAGAAATAGTATCTCCCTCTAGAGAGATTTAGAGACATATTTCCCCAAAGAGATCCCAGGGTAGTAAAAATAAGGCCTGACTGCATCAGGAATGAATGACTTAGAGTTAATCATTTTTAATACATATCCATTTTAGAGAATATATATTAAACCAAATGAATCTAGTTGGTGGAATTTTAGGCTGTATGGAACTGAAAAACATTCAGGCAACTCAGGGTTCAATGCCTCTGCTAGCACAGGAAGCACCTCTGGACATTAAAAAAACCCATTTTTCAAGACACTTTACTTCCGTCTGTCGGAAAATTGTGATGTACTGATTTTGCTGGAACAAAACACTGCCATCTGCCAGTAAATTGTTGTCATAAATAAACAAATGGATGAGATCTGTCCTGTGAATGGGTCTGCAGGGCACAAACTGTACAACCATATGGGGCAGCCCTCAGGGGAAGAAATTTTTTCTCAGAAAATTCACCCTGTAGAAAGGGATCCTAACCTGGAAGTCTGCACCAAGCTTCTGATCTCTTAGAACTTTCCAGCTTTGTACAGACTGCTAAAACCTCAAGTGATTTTCATGAGAGGCAAATGAGGCAACGAAAAGAAATTCAGTCTTATTGAATGCCTTCTTACTACCTACTAGAGATAGTGCTAGACAATTCATAATGCCTCATTTAATCCTCCCACTAACATTTTGAGTTAGACTAAATTGTATGTGCTACAAGATGAGAAAACTAAGGCTTGAGAGTACAAATTATATTCCCAGCTAATAAGTAGTAGATCCAGGAGATATAAACACAAAGCTATCCATTCCAAAGCTAGAGACTTTCCGTGACAGAATTCTGCCACCACACTCAAATTCTTTTCATGGTATTTGTGCAGGAAGGCTGAGAGGGAATAGTCCTATACAAGTCTGAATCATATGCCCATGCTCCACCGCCTAGAAAAATAGTACAAATTATCACATTTTTAGAGTTGCCTAAATCTTGCATTGACTAATAGACCAATATTTTCCTGCCTTTACTCACCACCACTATCATCCCTAGGGACTTCTTGGAAGAAAGTGTCCTTAGTGAGGACTCACAAAGTGGTGAGTTACATTCCAGTTACTTAGGCCAGCAATTTGGAGGTTGTAGGAAACTTGTCTGGAATTGTGGTAGAAATCAAAACTGTAGTTTCTTTCACAGTGTTGGATGTGTGACCTTAACACTATGTTTTCTACTTTCTTGTTCACTGATTGTTTAAGAAGCAGAAGTCTGTAGGCTGCCTTCCAGAAATTAGGATACTTGATGCTAAATCATAGTTCTGCTGTGGAATCTTCAGAAAGATGTTCTTGGATTTCCTCAAGTGAAAAGTAAAGGTAATAAATATGGCATAAGTATAGGAAGATTAAATATATTTATCAGGGGATGTTAGGTTCCTCATCTTTGTTGTCCTAAAAGCAGTGGCAGCAGAACCTGTATCTTAAAGATGTCTTTCTTAAGCTGAACTGATTTACTGGAATTTATTTCTGAACCTCATGATGATTTTCCTTGTGAGTAAGTCTCAGCCTTCTTCCAGTCATTTTCTGCTGGTGCTAATAAGTCTTTCTTCACTTAGTTCCATTAAGCTTCAGTTAGTTTCTGACCAACATTGATCTTGGTAAGCTACCTACTGAGATCATTGGTACCTCAGCCTCCGGGGCATGGAACTAACTTTACTGCCTTTGATCCGATTTTATCCCAAGCACCTGTGGGCTCGGCAGATTGCAGCTTGCCCTTTTACTCTCTCTGTGCCTGGGAAAAGTCCACTTTGCCAAAGTCATTTAACCTCACACCTGTTTGCTTACTGACCAATTTGCTTAATGAACAATTTATTTAAAATTTAACACACTTTACCAATTCTCTCTTGCCCTTTCCTGGCTTGCACCTCTTCTTTATTGAAGCATCATGATCAGGAATCTAACTTGGTTCTGGAATGTGGTACCTAAGTTTTCCACTGGTCCTGAAGCCCTATTCTCACCCTCAGTCCACTTTCTGGGGTTAGACACCCTCCATAGCTTTTGCTAGCTGGATCCTATCCACTGTGATCCCTCCAGCTCTTGGCTAGTGTTCTGCTCTTGAATGGACTGAGAACTTGAAATCTGGCCAGGGCTGCACATCTGTGTTAATATTACCCATTAATACTACCCACTACTTGGACTTTCCCTGACCCAGCTCACCTACTGCAATGAATCTTCTGAATTAGACTTTTGCAAACTAAGACTGCATTCACAACCTATTTTATGACTGTACCCAATACCTTGGGCTTCTAGTTACCCCCCAGATACAGGCTTATAGGCAGATCCCTTCTTGAGAATGTGCCCCTTCTTCCTAAGATGCTAAAGTTTTCTTATAACTGTTGTTTGAACCCACATCCAGTGCTCATACTATGGGTTTATTCTCAGAAAACCCTGTTTTCCTATGTTTGCTCACACCTTGTATCCTGCTCATCACTATTTTTGGTCTCTCAGAACAGGTTGAATAGAGAGAGCCAAGAACCCATAACTCCTAGAAGCCAGCTTTCCTCACCCAGCACAGATTGTTAAGTAGTGCTGGGCAGCCATGCATTTCTGCCAGAGTTCAGCAAAACAGTTTTTCAGAAATCCCTGTCAGTAAAGAAGTGAGCAAGCGCAGAAATAGAGATGGACTTAAGGCAAAGCGGTGCAGTTGTAAAGAGGAAAGTGGTACATTTAACTAAGGGCCTTTTCCCTCCTCAGTATATGCAGCTGTATCCACAAACAAAAAAAAGCTTCTAAGCATGTTCCACTGAAGTATTATTAAACATTGTATTTGGAATTAGCTCTGACTGAATCACACTGTAAGGGTTTGTTCAATGTGATCTGTGGAGACACATTATTAAAGTGGCCTGTTCCAGAATAAAAAGTCAGATCCTCATTAGCTGGAACAAAGAATGTTGGCATCCAAGCTCAAGAACAGAAGGAAAATCCCTATCTCCGAGTGACAGATGTGGGTGTTACTAGCAATGTCGCATAACCCTGGGAATTCATTAAAAGTGTCAGGCTGTGTCACAGGGACACTTTGCATTGACAGGCCCAGTGGACAAAAACTGTGATAATTGCTTTCATTCCTTGCTTACCTTTCACCTTAGCAAGAAATACGATTGTAAATAAATAACCTGATGTTGACACATCACAAGCTTTGTGCAGAAAACTGTTCTGTGAAATGTACAAAGGACTGCAAGGCACTTTTCATAAGAGAACTAATAGAATTTATCCTGCTAGTTTTACTTATGTGACCGCTGAATTCCCTTATTCTTAACTAAATCCGGGTTATTTAGTAACTCTCGACTTCTTGAGACAAAAGACAAAGTAGTCAATGGTAAAAGAGAAAAAAGTAGTAAAAATAGAAAAAAGAAAGAAAGGAAGAAAGAAAAAAGTTAGGAAAAAACGAAGAAAGAGTAGGGGAGGAGAGAGAGAGGTAAAGAAAGAAAAGAAGGAAGGAAGGAAGAAAAAGAAAGAAAGAAAGAAAGAAAATTAATGAATGGATCATGTTTTAGAGGCAGGCATGCATGGACTGAATATCTCCTATTGATACACTTACTGGTGGAAGGGAGTAATTATACTGTTTACTATTAAACACTCTTATTGTTAGCTGGCAACGCATACATAAGGAATCCAGAATAATGTACAGAATAGTCCTTTCTCTGGTTTGGGATGCATCTTTCTATTCATAAGGAGTCCTCAGGGAACTTCCTAAGTGACTTTTCTCTTCTCTTCAATTTTTCATCTCAGTTCCTAATGAGTCCTTCAGTCTCCAAACTCAGCATAACCCCTGTTACCCCCACAGCAGCTCAATGCACTTGAACTCCTCTCATTCTTTCCTTTAATTCTCTGCCTTGCTACCATAGAGTATCTCTTGTATTTGCCTCAACTTCTAGCTCCAGTTCATTTCCAGCTACCTCCAGTCTCTTTGGTCCCTAAATTGAGGACATAGGTGAGACTATTTAGAACACTTTTTTTTTTTTTCTTTAAGCTTTTGTGGATAGCTCATTTGCAGGATAATTTGACTTTTAATCCTGCTAAGATGCATCCTGTTTTAGCCTGTTGTCTGTCCAGTATTATGCTAAAAAGTCTTTGCTTATTATATAGAAAGTGACTTGGTCTCTTCTCCTACCTTGAATCTTAGTGCCTACTGCTTCCTTGTTAATCTTGTCTTTGTTATAAACAAGATCTTAGTAAGAGCGTTTTGAAAAGGGTGGGAACAGGAAGAAAATCCTTGGCTCTTTCAATTTTATAAAAAATATATATTCATGCCTATTTTTAAAATGAAGATAAAGTAGAAAATACTCTAAAATGTTTGGAATTTAGTGCACGTTTAATAAATGGTGGCTACTAATATTAAGGACAAAACTGCTAAAGAGGATCTGATAATTAGTCTGGTACATTGGACAAGTGGACACTCTTTTGTCATTACTATCAGATGTTATACTTGAAGAAGAAGACACATTCATGGTAGGATTATATGGCAAATGAGTTCTAGAACAAAACAACGCATTTGATGTGACATTTTTACATCTGGTACCTGATATAACCTCAGGATCATGTTAACACCACACAGAACTGGATACTGTATTGACTTTGACCTTCTGACCAAGAATCATACACAATGAAAGGAACAATTAAGGAAATGGTTTTATTCAGGCTGCCACAATAGGTACAGTGTTCATTAATGAGGAACATCTCAGAGAAAAAGATAGGGGACTGAGGTTTTATAGAGGCAAATAAACAAAGGAATTCTGAAGAAAGGAGGAGACAGGTCTTATCTGAGTTATTGAGGAAGGATAGAGGTGGATCTTATCTGGAAATATTCTAGGGAGAGGTAATCCTTGCAGATTACTGGTTAACTGATAAACCTATTAACATCTGGAACACAAAAATGTGTATGTGGGGGAGGGTAGGAGAATTCTCAGCAGTCCTAGTTTCCGGGAATACTGAGTCCCCATAAAGTTCAAGTTGTCCATCTCCTCTTCTACTCGAGGCAAATATCATTTGTTACTGATCATTTTTGAGATAATTAGAAAACTCCTGAGTGGGTCAAAACAAGGTCTGAAAAATAGTGTCTGGAGGTCTCTTATTCTTGTACAACCAGATAAATCATTTCTTGAGAGGTGGTAGCAAAGATCAGCTACTCTAAGAAGTTCAGACATCTTAGAAAAGGGATGCCTAAAATGAAAAAGATAATTATTAAAAATTACATTAAAGTGAAGAGCCAGGAATTGAATCATGCGGATAACTAGTCCAGTGAATTCCAGGATGGCGGTAGAGGAAAATCGTTTGGTTATGCAACATGGGTTATTGAGTTTCTTCAAGCTCTCAAGCTAGGATGTCAATGCTTTTGTTAAACTTGTCCACAGCTTTGTTAATTCTTACTTAAGGACATCCAAGATCTGAGCATTTCAGCAAACTTTTTTTTTTTAACTGAAGTATAGTTAATTTACAATGCTGTGTTAGTTTCAAATGTACAGCAAAGTGATTCAGTTATACATATATATTTATATATATATATATATATATATTATTTTTCAGATTCTTTTACATTATAGGTTATTCCAAGATATTGAGTATAGTTCCCTGTGCTATACAGTAGGTCTTTCTTTCCCTATTTTATATACCGTAGTATGTAGATGTTAATCACAAACTCCAAATTTATCTCCCTGCTCCCACACCACTATCCCCTTTGGTAACCATAAGTTTGTTTTCCATATCTATTTTTGTTTTGTAAATAAGTTCATTTGTATCATTTTTTTAGATTCCTCATGTAAGTGATATCATATGTCTTTCTCTGTCTGACTTCACTTATTATGATAATCTCTAGGTCCATCCATGTTGTTGCAAATGGCATTATTTCATTATTTTTTATGGTTGAGTAATATGCCATTGTATGTATATACCACATCTTCTTTATCCATTCATCTGTCAGTGGATGTTTAGGTTGCTTCCAGGTCTTGGCTATTGTAAATAGTGCTGCAGTGAATATTGGAGTGCATGTATAATTTCAAATTAGAATTTTCTCCAGATATATGGCCAGGAGTGGGATTGCAGGGATCATATGATAACTCTGTTTAGTTTTTTAAGGGACCTCCATACTGTTCTCAATAGCAGCTGCACCAATTTACATTCTGACCAACACTGTAGTAGGTCAGTGTTGACCTACACTTTTTCTCCACACCCTCTCCAGCATTTATTATCTGTAGACTTTTTGATGATGGCCATTCTGACTGGTGTGAGGTAATACCTCATGTAGTTTTGATTTGCATATCTCAAATAATTAGCTATACTGAACATCTGTTCATGTGCCTGTTGACCATCTATATGTCTTCACTGGAGAAATGTCTATTTAGGTCTTCTGCCCATTTTTTTCATTGGGTTGTTTGGTTTCTTGATATTAAGCTGTATGAGCTGTTTGTATATTTTAGAAATTAGTCCCTGGTCAGAAGCATTTTTTGCAAATATTTTCTCCCAGTTTGTAAGTTGTCTTTTCATTTTGTTTATGGTTTTCTTTGCTGTACAAAAGCTTTTAAGTTTAACTAGATCCCATTTGTTTATTTTTGTTTTTATTTCCATTATTCTAGGAGATGGATCCAAAAAACTATTGCTCTAGTTTATGTCAAAGTGTGTTCCACCTATGTTTTCCTCTAGGAGTTTTATAGTATATGGTCTTACATTTATGTCTTTAATCCATTTTGAGTTTATTTTTGTATATGGTGTCAGAGAATGTTCTAATGTCATTCTTTTACATGTAGCTGTCCAGTTTCCCCAGCACCACTTATTGAAGAGACTGTTCAATAAGTGAGAAAAGAGACTTTTCTCCATTGTATATTCTTGCCTCCTTTGTCAAAGATTAATTGGCCACAAGTGCATGCATTTATTTCTGGGCTTTCTATCCTGTTCCATTGACCTATGTGTCTGTTTTTGTGCCAGTACCATACTGTTTTGATGACTGTAGCTTTGTAGTATAGTCTGAAGTCAGGGAGCCTGATTCCTCTGGTTTTGTTCTTCTTTCTCAAGATTGTTTGGCTATTCAGAGTCTTTTGTGTTTGAATACAAAGTAAAAAAAAAAAATCTTTGTTCTAGTTCTATGAAAAGGGCCATTGGTAATTTGATAGGGATTACACTGAATCTGTAGATTTCCTTGGGTAGTATGGTAATTTTAATAATACTGATTCTTCCAATTCAAGGACATGGTATATGTTTCCATCTTTTTGTGCTGTCTTTAATTTCTTTCATCAGTATCTTACAGTTTTTCTGGTACAGGTCTTTTGCATCCTTAGGTAGGTTTATTCCTAGGTGTTTTATCCTTTTTGGTGTAATGTTAAATGGGATTTTTTCCTTAATTTCTCTTTCTGATCTTTCATTGTTAGTGTATAGAAATGCAACACATTCCTGCATATTAATTTTGTATCCAGCAACTTTACCAAATTCATTGATGAGCTCTAGTAGTTTTCTGGTAGTGTCTTTAGGATTTTCTATATATAGTATTATGTTATCTGCAAACAGTGACAGCTTTACTTCTTTTTCAATTGGATTCCATTTATTTATTTACTTATTTACTTATTTATTTATTTTCTTCTCTGATTGCTGTGGTTAGGACTTGCAAACCTATTTTGAATAAAAGTGACAAGAGTGGGCATTCTTGTCTTGTTCCTCATCTTAAAGGAGATGCTTTCAGCTTTTCACCATTGAGTATGATGTTAGCTTTGCGTTTGTCATATATGGTCTTTATTATGTTGAGGTATGTTCCCTCTATGCCTACTTTCTGAAGAGCTTTTATCAAAAATGAATGCTGAATTTTATCAAAAGCTTTTTCTGCATCTTTTGAGATGATCATATTTTAATCTTCAATTTGTTAATGTGGTATATCACAATGATTGATTTGCTGATATTGAAAAATCCTTGCATCCCTGGGATAAATCCCACTTGGTCATGGTGTATCATCTTTTTAATGTATTGTTGGATTCAGTTCACTAATATTTTGAGGATTTTTGCATCTATGTTCATCAGTGATATTGGCCTATAATTTTCATTTTTTTGTGATAACTTTGTCTGGTTTTTGTGATAACTTTATCAGAGTAATGGTAGCTTTGTAGAATGAGTTCAGAAGTGTTCCTTTCTCTGCAATTTTTTGGAATAATTTCAGAAGGATAGGCATTAACTCTTCTCTAAATATATGGTATAATTTGCCTGTGAAGCCATCTGGTCTTGGATTTTTGCTTGTTGTTAGTTTTTAACTTCTGATTCAATTTCAGTACTTGTGATTGGTCTGTTCATATTTTCTATTTCTTCCTGTTTCAGTCTTGGGATATTGCACCTTTCTAAGAATTTGTCCATTTCTTCCAGGTTGTCTATTTTATTGTCATATAGTTGCTCATAGTAGTCTCTTATGATCCTGGTATTTCTGTGGTGCCCATTGTACTTTCTCCTTTTTCATTTCTCATTTTACTGATTTGGGCCCTCTCCCTTCTTTTCTTGATGAGTCTGGCTAAAGTTTCATCAATTTCGTTCATCTTTTTCCATCCCTCACTTTCAGTCTATATGTGTCTCTAGATCTGAAGTGAGTCTCTTGTAGGCAGCAAATATAAGTGTCCCAGATAGCAACTTGTCCAGAGAAAACTTCAGTCCATATAAGGTGTACTACCATCGTGAGGCCTTCAAAATGATCAAGCTTCAGCTCACAAGGCTTCTCGAAATCCTAAGAAAATGGCCAGCTGGAAGGCAACATAGGGTCCCAATGGGATTTAGGTAGTCTGGATTTAGTTATCAGTGACATTGAATCAGGTGGGAAGGAGAAAAATTGGAAAAGTTAGTTTGGGAATACTTATTAGATATTGAAGGAGACTGAAAAATTTGAAATTTTGGTAAAGAGTAATGTGGAGGTCTTTTCCAGAAGTAATTTTCCCAATATGCGGGAGGGATAAGGAAGACAATAAAATCTCTACCACACAAGACAAGCCAATGCCCTGAAATGCAGAATTTCTTAATAGCCTTTCCCTGAAAATAAAATTAAATATCTGGAAATATCTAATTAATATCATTGTATTTTTGGAAATATTTAAGGATTTCATCATAAGCACCAAATATTGTTAGAGAAGAGCCATATATTTGCCTTATTTTCTCATTGACAATTATAGAAATGAAGCTTTTAAAAGGAGAGAAAATAGCCTGTAGAGTTCGATCTCACTTTGCCATGTGTACATATATATGCATTAATGTATGTTTATTAAGATACATATACAAAACATACAGATTACACATTTATACACACATATATGGAATACATGTATATGATATTAATTGACAGTGGGTTTTTTGCTGGGTGTTAGTATTATCTATGATTTATATTTTTTCTATCTTTGTACTATCATATTTTCTACGAAAAACATGTATTAGTTATGTAAGAAATATTTACATAAGAGAAATAATTAAAAATTTAGAGCAAAATAGGTCTCATGAGTAATGGCAATTAGTTAAACCTGAGGAGTCACATGAATACTGTAATAATAAAGAGAAATAGATCAAATCTTGAAAAATAAGATACAGCTGTATGTTAAGTCCTTCAAACTGATATTTAATTAATAATGGGTGAGAATGGCATTTAGTTACTGTCCAGAGTAAGAAACAGCTGTGGCAAATTTCCTAAAAAAGAAATATTTAAAATATAATATTATTTTAAATTCTTATATTAAAAATGGATACAAATCACTTTTAGAGCTTATTTTTTTTATTTTTGACATAATCCTTATGCTAATCTAATGGCAAATTGCTACAAATTTTGATACTGACTTCTGATTTACTGAAATCAATCATAATTTTTTGCTTTTAGGTTAAATTCAGGTATCTATATTATTTTAAAGAGTACATGTGAAAAAGAAGTTATTTGAAATAGCTTTTATTACTTCAGTAAATATCATGTTCTTATAAAGCCAAATTTATCAGGGAAGAATAAAACCTCTTTTTTTTTTTTTTTTTTTTTTTGCGGTACACGGGCCTCTCACTGCCGTGGCGTCTACCATTGCGGAGCACAGGCTTCAGGCGCACAGGCTCAGCCGTTCTGTGGCATGTGGGATCTTCCCGGGCCGAGGCACGAACCCGCATCCTCTGCATCGGCAGGTGGGCTCTCAACCACTGCGCCACCAGGGAAGCCCAAAACCTCTTTCAATAAAAGAAGACTAATGGAAATTCTGTAGAGTTGAAAGTAAACTATTCCCAGAAAACAACATAGTAACTGCTAGACTATATCTTTAATATTGAAATGTCAGGGTGAAGAAAAACTAGATTATGTGTAAGGAGAATTACCTTAAAAATTATCAGAAACATTTAAACACTGCCAATATGGCATATGACACAAAACATTTGGCTTAAAAATGGAAAATATGTTCAAATGGTTTATTTGGCACTGGGAATGGCTTTTCAGTGAAGATTCAAAATACAGTTCTGTTTTTGGAATAGGGTCCAAAAGGTAAATCCAAGTCAGTGTATGAAGTATTATGGTACCTTGAAAATCACAATAGTAAACATATAATATGTTTACAGGGGTGAGAATGGTGGCAAGTAGAATACCACTGCAGGTCTCACCCAAGGTCTGGGGGCTTTCTCTGTCTCATCTTGCCTTGCCAGTTCTCATTTTTCCCACCCTCCATTTAGGGATGTTTTGGACCATGCTGGACAGTATTTGCATGTGGCTCAGTTCATCATTTTGGGCATAGAAATCTCAGGCACTGTCACTGTCATCTCTCCTGGATGATTCATAGACAACACCAGACAGATGTTGATGGTTGTGCTCCCAGGCAAGAGCCAGGATAGCCCTTTGACTACATACAAGAGTAGTGTGAAGGTGAAAATTTGGGTGTAAAATTTAGGTTGATTCCCAATCTAATCTATTGTTTTATTGTGACATAAAATGCATTCTTGACTTCCCACTAGCCCACCTCTTTTGATTCCCCTTAGCCTTATTTGGAAGCTAAAAAAAAAAAAAAAGAGTGAATGGTGACTCATTGACTTTTTTTTTTTTGGCATTCCTTCTAGAACAATCCTAATTCTCCTCTAAGTAATGTAAATGGATTCCTGACTAGAAAAAGGGTCACAGTTAATAAAAGGCAAAAAAGTTAACGATTCGTGTTTCAAGAAATTATTAAGATTAAGGACTGGCCCTACTGTAGATTCTTAGCAGGGATCTCTGGTCTCTGGTCATGAGAGAAAACCATCTTCACCAAAAAGTGGGAAGATAGAATGATGATGCTCAACTAAATACAGTTTTTCCTCTGTTCTGACAATAGATACATTTTTACCTTCAACCCAGTTCCATGCTCTCATATCTTTTCTTCAGGTTAGTAAAAAATACCGACCCCAACTTTTATCTGTGTTTTTCTTTATAGTGAAAGTCAGTTTACCAGAATCATCTGAAAATTATATGTAAGGACAGATAAGGGACTACACTATTATATAGGTGTCTATCTATCAATTTTTGCTCTGTTTTACTATAGAAAATATGGTGTCTTTGATAACCTCAATTAAAATAATAAGATACTTTCTGGGCTTTCTCCAATGACAAAATTATTACTCTCATACTCATGATAAGAGCTTACATCTTGTACAAACTGATGTAGAATGGTGAATTAAAGAAGAAAGTAAATTTTAAACATTTAATTGTGTTCTACTTTACAAATAGCATACATAAAAGCATGCAGTATATAAAGATTATAAATATATAATCTTTTAAAGTATAGGTTCCTTTAAAAGATTTGAGTACATGTAGTTTATTTGTGAGGTCATCCAGGAAATACTGGTAGGGGAGTATGGAACTAAGATTAGAAAGTGAAGAAATTTAATTGTGTTATCGAGCACATCAATATTGTGGACAAAAGATGCTCAGTACTGCTGGAAAACTCTGGGAGACAATATAGAATACTCTTCAGTCATGTCACATTCAGTGGTTAGAGGAATTTGATTCCCATATTTAATTGTCTTAGTCCTGCTCCCAGGTACTTTAACTCCTAGCCTGCCCTCTTAATAGGTGAGAGTAACAGTTTCTTGTAATAGGTACTGTTGATGTGTATCTATAGCATTTACTACTACTCATGGTTAATAAAGTAAGTTGAATTTAGATGTAGAAACACATTTGATGGTGGATTTTCAAAATCAAAACACATAACAATGATCATGAATAATAATTTAAATACCAAGACAATATTTCCAAATGTATCTGAAATGTTTCCTTCATATGTAAACAGTATGGCTTGATCTTCCCACATTCTTCTTTTTTTAATTTATTTTTTAATGTATGAATATCACTCTTCCAGTGTGTTGATTACTGCCTATATGGAATTGAAGTCTGCATGATTACTTGGGTTTGGGTGATTATTTTTGCTCCAAAATAAATTATTTACTAGTTGGTATTATGCTTAAAGATTAATACCTGAAGATACCTAAAAGAGAAATATAAACTGTGCTTCGTGTATTATGTTATTTACAAATGTATAGAAATTACAGAAAAATGCATATGTGACATCCTTTGAAATGCAGTATGACATCTCTTTTTCTTAATGAGTTTACCACTTTATGTGATTATATCAGGTGAAAGGTTGCTGCTTCAGCATGGATGACAATGAAGTAATGAAAACGAAACCTCAGTTGTGTAACTTTCTTCCCACTTGAATTATACTATTTTCTCTGAATTACATAAACTTTTAATTCTACGTATCATTTTTTCTAAAAATAGCATCTTGATCATTTCTGCAAAACAGAAGTAGAATGATCTTATAAATAAGGTTCAATAGATTGTTTTCCCATGGATATTTATACTATATGGTGGAGGAGAATTACATTCTGTACTGTAATTGGAGAAATGTTGCTTGTGATAGTTTAAGAGGTCACATACTTTCTTATACTTCCATGTTACTTGTTTTCATACCTTCTCCTTCACAATGGAGTTCAGACTGCTCTCATATTTATCTTGAGCACAGTGATAATGATATAATAGGAGGTTCTTAAAATAGCTGTTGACTGATAGGTTCATACATATTAAAATTAAAATATGTTTGTTTCATTTTTTGGCTGAGACTTTAAAAGTTTGAGGACAAGACAATAGTGGCAAGTATTTTTACATTCTTTTGAGTTTCAAGGCTATGGTTTTCAGATTTGCATTAGAAGATGGCCAAAACCCCTAAAGTGCCACAGATTGTATTTGAATGGAAGTAGGGTTAAGAATATGCCTTTTCTGGGACATCTCACTAGTCTCACTCAATCTACCTTGCAATTTCAGTATGAAATCTCATTTCTATTAGTTTCATGTTATTACTTTCATTTGACAGATATGGAAACTAAGGTTTAAAAGGTTAAATAACTTGAAAATTTCTAAAACAATAATCATAAACACGATAGCAATAAGGTTCCTCTGTATATATTACTATTCAAAGACATGCCATTTTATAATCTTGTACATTTTTCTTTCTTGTAATCCATTTGTTAAAAAAAGATACATGATTTTAATAATGTTTAGTAACTGAATGATGCTACATATCCTAAGAGGTAAGGCTAAATGGATTATTTTGTGATATATCCACTGAACCTGAATATAAATGCCCTCAGACATAGATAAAAAGAGGTTTAAATTTCATGTAATAGATAACATACATAGGACACATGTGCTGCTTATAATAAATTTGTGGAATTTATCATAGGGACACGTAAGCCTGTTAAGACCTACTGAATATGACTTTAAAGTAATGCTAATTCCAGGGCTGAGGGTGTGGGGTGGGGACTATGTATCATCTGTGGACAATTTGATAGCCTGTGATATGTGTAACCAATGGTTCTTATTTACATTCATTTGCATTGTGAAAAGCAATTTTACAGTTTTAGTCAGACTTAATAGGCAATTTGCAGCTGAGTGCCTAATGGCATAGTTACTTAAGCCTGCCCCAGAGGGGCTTTCTAGAACTGATATGAGACTAAACCTTTTAAATGTTCAATTGAACATCTTAAAAAGTCAAAAAGTCTTTAGCTATTAGACCCAGTTTGCATTTGCTTTGTCTTATTGAATGCCTCTGAAGACTACCTTGTTGTATTCAAACACTATTTCTCTCTGTAAGTGAGAGATTAGATTCTATAAAATATTGTAGCCTAAACCAGGTGCGTATTTCTTCAAGGCAATAATTGAAACAGATACCAGGTAGGTCGCAAGTGTAATAAACATGCCTTTGATTCAAGACTTGAAACATTTTTTTCCTTGAATAAGGTATATATTAATATGCCTAAAATTATATTTTCTTTCAGGCTTAAGAAAATAAAACTTTAGCAAAAATAACTTATTTTACCAGCTCTTTCTCATTTACAAAGTGTTTTCATTACTCTATCTCATTTAGTCATTTCTACATCTTCTCATATGCTTTTATTGCCTCCTTTGTTCTTATTGAACTTGGCAAATTTCCTGACACACAGTAGGCATTCAATAAATATTTATTGGAGTTTAGAATTACTGAGAGTTGCCAAGGTAATGTCTTGAAGAGTAGCCAATTCAGTTAAATATTGAGTTTATAGGCTATGATATTGTCAACTTAATTGGTGATTTATACTCAGTGGGGAAGGTCATCTTTAGTTGAAGAAAGTACATTCCACCCCTTTTACAGCTGACTGTGCCAACATAATGCACACAATTAAGGTCTCTGGGTTTGGGTATAGACAGATCTTTATGTGTTCAGCTTTTCTATGGAGAGCAAAAGGAAGAGAACTTGATAGATAAAGCTACCATCATATTTTGAAAGCCATACAAATGATCTCTCCAGAAATTTACATAATATTTTTAGAGAATTCTCAAAATAGTCTAAGCAGCTTGTATTGGTTTGCTCTACTCTGCATTGTTTAAAACATAACACTCATGGGAGAGAGGAGAGAATCACAGCCTTGAGAGGATTCACTAGAAAAAATATTGATGTACTCCAAAGAGTAGATGCTGTCTTATGTGAAAAGTATTCCTATATGTTTCATGCAGAATGGAGAGAATACAAAGTCCCTGGACTTGCCTTTGTCTACACAGCTCCAAGAAAAAGTGGGTTGCTTTAGACTGCTATTAACACATGTTGCTTGGGGTTCTCAGACACTTTCCTGTGTACTACTAGAAGTAACAGCAAAAGATGTTTTTGCAAAAGTTGACATGGATGCCATAATTCTCCTAAATCAGGAAATTGGGTGTGTGAAGTAGAAAGAATCTGAGGTTTAAGAACAAAGGTCTGCTTTAGAAGATATAGGTAAGAGTTCACATTGCGCTACTATGGAGAAAGTCACTTTCCTGGAGAAACCTATACCATAACTGCCAAATGAGGTTATTAGTATCCATTCCATGAGGACATCTGAGGATTAAATGAGATTTATGCCAAGAACTTAGTGAAAAATGAAAATCAAGACATAAACCTTTTTCTAGCACCTATCGCATTGCCTGGTGTAAAACCAGGGCTTGTTAAATGTTGGATAAGCAAAAGAATAAAAGAAAGGACAAAAATAGGAGTTGTCTCATCCTGTGCTTTACATAAATATGTACAGATCACTGTGGTCTCAGAAGTTTTGTAAGACGTCAGTTTAGGGAGTAAGTCTGATAGCAGTAGGTATAGAATGAGAAATAGAAGAGTAGGTAGGAGTCACTCTAGCAGTAGTAGTACGAGAATAGTTCTGGAGTTATGAGTAGGATGGCAGTTTTACTACTGAAACAGACTTTTAAAAATAATCCAGTACATGCTTTTATAACTGTACCTTATACTTTGCTAAAAGGAACTTAGGAATCATTATACATATATTTGGTGTCTGTCAATTTATCAAGAGAACTATGAATAAAGAGTTCCATTTTTTTCTCTCCAAATAATACTTATGGAAATAAGTTTTTGATGGCACACAGAAAAAGTGGTTGTGTGGTCATTTAAAATGGGTCAGAGCTAAACATGTAAGTACAATAGAATTTTGGCCTTGAATCTGCTCCTAGAATGAATAGCTAGTGCTCACAGGAGTCTGGGAGGTGCTGTGGATGGGCCTGCATCTTTAGTCATCAGCATTACTCCTGGAGAGGGCAATTCTTCTAAGTCCTAAATGTCCATAGTCCACTAGAGCATTTCAGCTTCCCAATGTTTTCTTCTAGGTATGTTTTTAAACCCTTTGTTTCTGAATAAGACGGTTATTCTAGTTCTTCGGAACATAGCAATGACACAGCTGGAGTTTCAATGAAAACAGCTTTGTTGGAGTTCCCCTGCTTATTGTCTTTGTCAGAGGTCCTAAGAGATATCACTCTTAGTAGACTTGGGTTTAACTCAAGCTTGTCGTGTGACTGCTCTATCAGTTTTATTGTTCATAGGATATACTAGAAGTCAACACATGGCACATGATGTCCAATGCACATTATTTTTATTCCTTTTTGAGGGCAAAGGAGTATTAGAGAGAGAGAAAGGAATAATTTTAAATTAAGTTCAATTAAGTATCACCTAAAAACACAATAAATGAAAAAGTGAATTTCCATATAAAGGAAGGAGTTCTCTTATTTATTTATATGTTACCTTTCAATTAGGTGGTCTAATGAAGGCAAAGAATTTTTGTGATTCTCTTCCTAACTCTTCAGATGTAGGTCCTAGATCAGCAACATCAGCATCACCCCAGAAGATTGTTAGAAATTCGGAATCTTGGACCCCATCCCAGATCAGTTGAATCAGGAACTGCATTTTAATGAGATCACTAGGAGAATTAAATGTACATTAAACTTTCCTGACCTGTGCTGTAGACCAGCCTCTCTTACTTTACAGGTAGGGAAACTGAGACCTAAAGAAGTTAAACCACAGCCTCAAGGTCATGGCCAGTTAGTGCCAGAAGTAGAACTAGGTAGCATCCAGATATTCTTTCCCTTATACCCATTAACAATCCAATGGATGTACCCTTTACACCTGTTGTGTTTCATGGGCCTGGGTCAGAAGTCATTCTATAAAGCAGTAACTGGGATAACAACATAGAGCCAACTTAATTCTTTGAAACGGGAGAGAGGATTTTGCTATTCCAATCAGCCAAGGCACATTGTTCCAGGGGAATGAGTAGCAAGTGCAAACAGTATGCAACAGAAAAATTTAAGACAAGCGAGGGTTGTAGCCAGGTAAAACCACCACGGTCATGGAGTTCAGTACAGAGCTCCCTTCGCTGCATGAAGAAATAGCAAATCTTTCAAAGGGACTTGCAGTGGTTGGAAATGCCTGACCTGCCTAATATTTCTCTTTGCAGTGCCATTCATTGAGAGAAACAAGGGATTTCAGCCTGTGCCTGCATAGCTAAACCCGCTTCTCTGCTGAGTGATTAGAGAGCAGTGTGGGACTGCTTACTGTAAATGCCTTAATAGAATGAAATCAGGGATGTCATTCTTCTTTTTCAAATGCTGATATCCATAGAGAGATGTAAATCTAATATTTTGACATATTGAAATTAACAGCTACAATGGTTATTCACTAGTTATTTGCATATGACTATTTCATGTCCTGGGACCTTTTTAAAAGCTTAAAGTATTTCCTGAGGAAAATTGGAAACTCAAGGAAATGGAATTTGGGAAATAGCTGGCGTTTGCCCCTGTATTTTAGTGCTTTTTACTATAGAATGAGAGAATTTACTTACAGAAATTGTTTTTAGATTTACTATTAATTAATTAATTTAGTTATTTATTCATTTATTTTCATTTCAGTTTTTCTCCAAAGGAATTTAGGCAGCTTCCTGGGACAAATTCATTAGAAGATAACAAATAAAATTGTTAAGGAATTAGGGTCTAAAGAAAAATGAAGCTGACAAAATAAAACAGGCATGGGGCAATCCCCAAAATGCTTACCTTTATACACTAAATAAAATTGAGATATAAATATGTTTTTCAGCTCCTTATAATCATGAAAATATAATATATGATCAGTAAGAGGATTTATGATTTCTGTAGCAAACAAGATGCTCTAAACTCAAAACAGCATTTCCTGATCCTGTGGCTAGAAAGTTCTGTGATTTTTCTTCTATAAAGGAAGCACTTTAAGATCAAGCGTTTTGTCTCACATGATACAACTCTCAGAATAGGCAGGTTTCATATAATTAATCTTCATTTTAAAATTTGCCGTTAGATAAAATTTAGACATGCAATTGATGTATAGAATGAATAATATAATAATTTTTGAAGGGCTAGGAATTCTGTTTGGTGTAGGCAGGACTTTCACTACTAAATTTAGAAAATACATGTTAATTTACAAATTAGCTATGAGGAGCTACTGATATGTGGTTAGCAGTCTATATAAGAGGAAAAGATATACTGAAAATACACATGGCAATGAGAAAAACAAGTATAAACCAATGCATCAGACCTAACTACCTAAGCAATGTGAACACATACTCTGTAGGGCACTTAGGTGACATGCAGCCCTTAATTGGCTAGTTGGCTTTCACATGCTATCAATTAATCTTTGAAACCATTAAGGCCTGGCGTGGTACTGGCAGAAAGCAATCACAGTAATCTTTCAAACTGGGAAACAAGGATTATTCTACTAATTAGTATTTTCTCTCTGCTGAAAGCAATTGAAATCTATGTTGGTATAAGCATGCAACTTTTAGCAATTCTCCGAGGGCCTCCCTTCAATTGTTTCTATATTTTCTTTTCTCTTTTACATTTTCCTCGTTTCATCTTTTCTTAAATGTGTTTCATTTTGTTTAGTTTTGTTTCTAGTGTAGTATATGGTATTTTTTGTCAGCTAATAGGAATTTAATTGTCACTGGGGATTCTTATTGAAAAGTATATAGATACTAGAAATTCTGTAAATATTCTAAAATTTTATATAAAATTCTCTAGTGTATGTACATGTACCACTTCATTCTGTAAACATTTATTACATGACTGTTATATGCAAAGCAAGAAAGTAAATCTAGTCATGTGGCCACTGCCCTCAGCTTGATTTCTAGCTGAGTAGGTCACCATGAGACAAGTGATCATTTAACCACAAGTATAGTAAGTGTAATGAAGGGGAAGGACAGTGCTATGGGAGCACATAGCTAAGGGCAAGTAGGGAAATCTTTCCTTAGGAAGTGCTTGCTGAACTGCAATCTGATGGATGAGTAGGAATTAACTATGGGAAGGGCTGTGTGAGGGAATAGGGGGAGAGAAGAGTTTGGGTCTACGTCAGTTAGACGAAGCAACATCTCTGAAGGCTCTGAGAAGGAGCATTTCATGTTCAAGGGTCTGAAGGAAGGCCAAATAGGCTGTAGGTACAGTGTCTCAAGAAAAAGAAAAGAAAGAAATCATCCCACTGAACCCAGCCCCATTCATTGCAAATTTTTCATTAAAGAAAGCAAAATCTAGTGATAAGTGCTTTCCTGGACCTCATGCAGCTAGACACTGCTACAAGGCCATAGCCCCAGATTTTCAACCCCCAGGCTGTGTATACTTGCCCTATTCTATACAATCTGCTCATAACTGCTCCTTGAATTTCCCCAAACCTCTTTGACTCCCCCCCCCACTATACACAGAACATCATTAGTGTAAAATTATAATTAGAGAAATAGTACCTGCCTCAAGGAATGTGAAACACACTTGGCCTAGTAAGAAGTATGTGAAGAGAGCAGTGTCCTACTTACTGCAGCCTGTTATTTCTGTAAATACAGTAATTTGGAGAGAAGGAAAAGGGCCTAAGAGCCAAGCTTCTGTCCTGCTTTCTATAATAATGGCCAATATGATAGCTTGTAAAATCTCAATTAACAGCATAAGGTAGAGAGAAATGCTAATCAATTTTATCAAAAGGTCTGGTGGGACCTTGTTTTGTATCCAAGATTAGTAAGACTAGCTCTCCAGAAGGAGAGAGCTGGGATCTTGTGTATTCAGGACACTAAGTCACACTGCCCACTGGCACATGGGATCATCTGGAACTGGTCCTGCCCTGGCAGGAGGTTGGTGCAGCTTTTTAATGCCTGTCATTTGAGAAACAGCAGCTCATAGTTGTATGCTCATAAATGCATTGCCTATAAACTATAAGGCTTTCATAGAGTGGGCTCCATTAAAAAATGATCCAGCTATTTAAGCCTGAAGGCACATTTCAAGAAGTAGAGATTGTTAAGTAACTTTTTTCTTTCCTAACAAAAGACAACCTAATATTGAAATCACTGAGTTGCTTAAAAATTGATTTGTTTTGCCTATTTTTAATTGTTGTTTTTAATGAAAGGGAGACACAGTGAATAGCCTTCTTTCCATCTGAGCTTTTGTGAGAGTGTTTTATGGAGAGTAAATAAGTCAGTCATTCCCACATACTTACTTGTCTAGAGAATCAGGTAATGTTTGGTTGAAAGACCTTATCCCAGAATGTGCTTCACATTGAAATATTGAAATTACTAAGGGTGATTTACAGATCTTAATGATGATTTTAGGGATAACATGTCAAAAAGCAAATATGGAAGTAAAATGAAGTCACATATTAGAATATTATACAGCAGTTTGAAATGAATGAGTTGCAGTGGCATGCAACTATATTAATGAACATCAGCAACATAATAGTAAATGAAAAAAGTTCTGAAAGATTAAATACTGCATGCTAAAGCTAAAAAATGAAAAACAACATATTAATTTTATAAATGCAGTAAAAATACATAAAAATAGATGCCAGGTAAAGATGAACATGGGATTTGGGGTGATGGTTACTTGGGGTTAGAGAAAAGGGTAGTAGTATAATGGGGAAACCGTATTGTTAGACAAAAGTTGTTGCCAAAGTACTAGTTGTTCTTTTAGATGGTGGATTCTCGGGTATTTATTTCTTTTTCAAAAATAATCAAATAACTATAATAGATTGATTTAAAAAATGTTCTCAGTTTTTTCTTGCTCTTTATTCCTGCCTCTTACAGTGTGACTTTGAAGTTGCACTTTGCAGGAACGAGAGAAAAAGATCCCAGAGATAACAGAGGGACATTCCTGACCCTGACTGGCCATTTTAATTGTGCCTTTGGAGGGAGAAGAGATAAGGAAGCATGGCCTGTCTGCCATACTGAACTGCAAGAGCAACATATAGCATTTTGGGAGATCTACAGGGCCTCAGACTACCTGTAAACTTCCATATGAGAAAAGCCTGTGTGGGAATAAATAAAGCATAGACATTCCAAATTATGACGTTTTCTCAGATTATATGCTTTACGTTTCAAAGCTGTGTGGCACTTTAAAGATTAGGATTTATTGGGTGAAAGTGATGTAGAGCTGTGGCAGCGGGGGTGAATCAGAATTGCATGGTGTTGGGAGAAGCCTTTTAACAAAGGCATGATTTTGATGTGTGTATTTGTATTATATCCCAGGTCTTCAAACAGTTGATCCTGGTCTCCCAGCTCATAATGAATACGTTTGTTTACAATTTCAACAGAGGATATTTTGTGGGGAGAAAAAAAGTATCTTGCCCACATTAAAAATCTACCTAATTAGAATACAAGATGGGGTGGTGCTTGGTTATTTGTAGTTTTGGAAATCTCTGTTCCCCATGTATTTCTGATTACAGCTAGTTCAATATCCTTCTTCCACTGTACTGGTCAATACTTTTATCACTAGTACCTTCTTTCTTCAGCAGTGATCATATAATTTTTAGGCTTAGGGATTCCTGTCTTAGAGTATTATGCTTTCCAGGGATATGTGCATTTTACGAAGAAATCTTTGAACAATCTTTCAACATACCTTTTGCTAACGAAATGTCAGAGATATTGGTATCTATATGCTGTTCGTCTGAAGTCAGCCTATAAACTGACGTAGGATGTAATGTTCTAGCTGGGGTGCTTAAAAGTCATGTTGTTGCTATTTGTACTAAAATAGTATTAGTGGTATTGCTTCTGAAATGACATGTGGAATTTTTATTTCATCATCCAAACTGGCCTCACAGCCGCACTGTCTAATAGGAAGACAGGGAATCAACACACTGTTTCAGCAAGGATCCAGAGAGAAAGATAATAACTCATTCTGTTAGATCCCTGCTGCTGGTTCAACCAAACATGGAGTCAACTCAATTATCTATGCTGATGGAGGGGAAAAGTGACCTAAGTGATCGAAAACTAGAAAAAGAAAGAAAGAGAAAGTATTGCCTTGATAATACAGAGACAATCTTTTTAAAACAAAATTTTAAAATTACCCTACTTAGTTCTTTCAGAATTCAACTCTGTTTTCCTCTTCCCTTGAGCCATTAGGATGGGGAGTTAAGCATCACTTTGCATAGTGCAAAATAATAGTATTAATGGCAAAAACAGTAGTAATACTTAGCATCTATTGAACACCTAATTTTGTCATATATATAGCTATAAAGAAGATATGCTTATTTCTACTTTGTTTTTTCAGTGTATGAGTGTGGATTTCTTACCAGAGTAAGAGCTAATTTACCCGTACTAAATGGTTAAACAAAATCGTTTTATTGAGCAACTACATTTTCTGTAGCAAATGAACATCCATTTACTATGATACCACATAATATTTATGTTTTAAAAGTCAAATAATATTAAAAGATTATAATAAGGGGTGATAAAAAAATTATAATAAAAATCATAGCCATCTGCCTTTCTCCTTCCACAGATCTAGAGTCCTTCTCTACAGATAAAACTACTTTACAATCTTTTAGATATTTCTTTGAGTGTTCATACTAACAAAAAATTTAAAAATGAACCTGTACTGTTCTTTTTGACTTTCTGTTTTGAAAGATTAAGATTTTGCCTTGTTACCTTTTATATTAGGCATCTATTACTTTGTAACAAACTCTCCCAAAATTTAGTAGCTTAAGACAACAGACATGTATTATCTCACAGTTTCTGAGGGTCAGGAATCCGGGAGCCCATGTAGCTGTTTGGTTTTGGCTCAGGGTTTCTCATGAAGGTGCAGCTGAGATGTTGACTGGGGCTGGACAAGCCGATTCCAAGAAGCCCCCATTCATGGGGCTATTGGAAAGAAGCTTCAGTTCTTTGCCACATGGGCCACTTCACAGGACCCTCAAAGCTTTGAGTATCCTCAAAGTCATAGCAGCTGGTTATCCCCAGAGCATGCACATAGGCACAGGTGTTCTTGGGTTACAAAGATACTGTAACTTTTTACAACCTAATCTTGGGCATGACATACCATAATTTCTGCCCCATTCCATTGGTCATACCAAAAAAAACATCAGTGCAATGCAATAGGGAGTTACCTGAAGGAATGAACACCAGGAGGCAGAGCCACTGGAATTCCTCAAAACGGCTGGATATCACAGTTTGCAGCACTCTATCCCTCTATGCCTCGTGCTGCCCCCAATTTCTCTTACTTACCCAGAAAATCCAATGTGGTTATATTACAATTTTATTTAGGTCAATGCTCAATTTATATCATATGGCTATGGGAGGTATAATTTGAGACTTCACATGTCTGAGAATATATCCTAACTCAATTTGTCAGGGCATAAAATTCTAGGATGAAAATAATTTTTCCCACAGAATTTCAAACACATGGCTCAACTTTTGTTTATCTCTTGTGGTTGCTTTTGGAAAATCAGACACCATTTCTATTCCTAATTCTTATATATTTCTTTCTGGAAAATTTTAAGGTCTTCTCTTTATTTTTGGTGCTTTGAAATTTTTCAGTGATGTACCTCATAAAGTTGCAGATAAAATACAGAACACCAGTTAAATTTGAATTTCAAATAACAAATACTGTTTTCATAGAAGTTTGTCCCAAACATTGCATGTAACATATTATACTAAAACATCATTGCTTATTTAAAATTAAAATTTTATTGGACATCCTACATTTTGATTTGCTGGATCTGCCAAACCTAGTACATTCCCCACCCTCTTCCTCCCTTCCTCCTTTCCTTCCTTCCTTCCTTCCTTCCTTCCTTCCTTCCTTCCTTCCTTC